>NC_051429.1:5518705-5524490 GCF_015228065.2 Penaeus monodon
ACAAAAAAAAGGGAAAAACCCCAATTTTTGCGCCCCTCTTTTTGGGGCTTGTTCCTCCGCTCCTCCACCACACCAGCTGCGTCATTTTTGGGGCCCCCCTTTTGCCCCCCTTTTCATGTTTTTCCCCACCGCCCAGGGTAAAAATTTCTTTTTTCATGGGGAACAATTTGTTACAAGAAACAAAAATTGTATATATATATAATTTAAAATTTATAATTTTAAAAATAATTTAATTTTTAATTATAATATTATTATATATATACAAAAATATATAATTTTTTAATAAATATATATATATATTTATATTATTAATATATATTTTAAATTTTTTTAATAAAATATAAAATTATATATATATTTTAATTATCACATATCATATAAAATTTTTTTATTATTTTAAAAAATAATATATGATTATTAAAATATATATAATTTATATATTATTTAATATATATATATATAATATATATATTATTTAATATTTTAATATATATATATTTTAAATATTTTTTAAAAAAAATTTTTTTATTTTATATATATTATTTTATTTTTTATTTTTATATTGCCCCCCCCCAAAATTTTTTTTTTTTTAATATTTTTTTTTTTTAAAATTTTTTATTTTCTTTTTGTTTTGTTAGTGTTTACCAATTTTTTTTTTTTTATTCTTTAAAATTTTAAAATTTTTTTTTTTTTTTTTTTTTTTTATTTTCCCCTTTCTTTTTTTTTGTTTCCCCTTTATGTTTTTCTTCTTTTCTTTGTTTTCATTTATTCTGTTTTTTTGTTGTCATGGTGTATGTGTGGGTGTGAGCGCGCACCAATTTATTTGTATATATTAATATTAATATCTCTGGTGTGCATTATTTACTACTACAATAAAAACCACGCTTCACCACGCCCACACAAAAACCACACCCCAATCAATATATACACATACATACATACACACCCATAAAAAGGCTACCCACCTTTGTTAATGGTGAGCGGGGGGTAGTTATATTGTTAACGGTTCACTCTTTATTTCTAAGATTGACCACCAGTAAAAACCCGAAATGTCTAGTTATGGGTATGGGGGTAGTGGGTCCGGTCGTTCCCGGGGGAAAGGGGGCGGACTGCCTTACCGCGTGGTCGCTGGCGCAACTTGGGTCAAACGAGGTGGATTAAAATGTAAAACTCCATTTTCACTGAGGGGTGGTTTTTTTGGGGACTTTGGATCTGCGGGGTCACCAGCCCGGGGTCCATGGTAAAAAAATAGAATTATGCACATCCTTATTCTCGGCCACATACCGCCTTCACGGGGACCTAACTTGGGGGGTGTCTCGTTCTCGTGTGTTGTCCTTGCATCTTCGTGGCTCTCGCCCATGTTGTTCTCATCCTCCTGGTCCTCGGTGTAAGCCTGGAGCCCTGACCCGGGCCAAACTCGGCGGCGCCCGTCCACACCCTCACAGATTGTCCAGGGCCCTTTTTTTGGCGGCTCGTCCTCATATCTTCATCTGGATCTACGGGGGTCGGGGGGGTGCGGCATTCAGGCGGCTGATACCCGCGTAAATACTCCTGGAGTTAATGGATCTGCGGGGGGTCGGGGGGGGGGGGGAACTCGGGGGGGGCTCGTTCATGTTTTTTATTTATTTTTGTCTTTTTTTTTTTTTTGTGTTTTATTTTCACAAAGATAAAGAAGAAAATAGAAGAGGGGGACTCCTAGCAATCCACATGGACCTGGCTTTTAAAATACCAACCCCTCCCCTTTATATATAGAGAAAAGGGAAACGACATTGGCAAACCCGAGGATTTTCTTAACCACGTCGACACAGAGAAGAAATAGATTAACTTGTACTCATGTACGAGCCCTCGTCACGACAAACAAAAAATGCGGGCTAAAAAGAACACCATAAAAACTTTTTCGCCCCGGGCCCAAGACTCAACCAACCCTATTAAAAGAAAAAGGGTTTAGGGCTTTTGTCCGTGTGTGGAGTGAGGGAATTTTTGTGTGTATGGGGGTGTCGCGCACTAGCGGAATGAGAGGGAAAGGGGAGAGGGACCTCAACAAACGAATGAAACACAAAAGAAATTAACATTCACTATAAAAAAAAAATGAAGTAAAAAGCAATGCTACTATTCGAAATTTTATCAAATCCCCTTGAATTCAACATTTAATGAATCGACAGATTATGCATAATGAGGGGGACATGAAAAAAAAATTTTGCAAACTATTTTTCAAACAAAAACTTCTCGGGATCAGAATCTAACTGCCCAGGTACTTCTAGCTAGGATCCCGACTTCAGTAAAGGGGGGGGTCCTATACCCAAGCCAATATACTGAAGCGATTGAGCCAGGAATATAATAAACCTCTTTTTCTGCGTATCTTGATGGGCGCTCGCCAAAAATTTTTAAGGATAATAATTTTACAAATCAACAAACGCTTGGGGGAACCAAAATGCAAGCCTTCAAGAAGGTGAAAAAAATGTTATTAATAATGAATAATGATTCTAGCTTTAAAACCCCGTCCCACATTAATTAACGGATGTACCGCGGGGCCCACCCACTCAAAAAGGGGCCCACACAAAAACTTTGGTCTACTGTACCAACTTTTGAACAACAGAGCGCAGATCTATTAGGCCCCTTTTAACAAACCCCCCGGGGGAATATCGGGGAATTCTGTCACTATGATATGGGGAAGATCCTATCTAATTCAAAATAATCTTTCTATGAAATTGCTTACATCTTTTCTAGCGCCTTTAAAAGGCACCAAAGCAATGTAAACAATGCTATGGTTAATTCCCAAACGTAAATAAAAAAGCAACCAAATACAGGGAACCACACGGTCTAGCCCTTCCACGTTTCCACCCACCGGGGAAAAAAAAAAGTGAGGTCGGGCAAACCGGGAAAAACAACCTTTTTTTTTTCCAAAGTGACCGCAAGCGAAAGAAAAGGGACGGTCAGGTCGGGGCGAGGGAGAGGGCGAAGATAAAAGGAAATGATATTCATGATAAGATAAAATCACGAACACGTTAAATTTGTTGCAGTTGAAACAACATAAATCTAAAATCGAGAGAAATTTATTAATTACTTAACTAACAAACGATATTCATGTTTAATGATCACATACTCGATCACACGGAAATGCGATCGGAGGTGAAGGAATAGTGTGAGAACGTGCCATTTGCTGTCATTAGCACCTTTTAACCCCCCCCCAAAAAAAAAGCTTAACACATTTATGGGAGAAGAAGGGAAAAGATATAAGAAAAGGGGGCCCAAACGTGTACTTAAGTGTTTTTTTTTTTTTTTCTTTTTTTTTTTTTTAGCCATTTCTTGAAGCAGTCAAGCAGATTTTCTTCGAAGGTTTGCGTTCATGCTGCGAGCTGGAAGGATGCAGCGCCACCCTACCACCAGATTTTGAAAGGCTGTCATCCTTAGTACAATGGTGAGCAGAGGGGTAGTTATACTTGTTAGTTAACGGCATTCACTCTTTATTTCTAAGAGTTGACACACGCAGTATATATATATATAAATACTTGTTAACCGCATTCACTCTTTATTTCTAAGAGTTGACACACGCAGTAGAAGAACACATGAGACATGTCTAGTTATGAGTATGGCGGTATGCGGGTTGCGGTCAGCTGCACGGAGGGAGAGGGCGGAGCTGACCTTACTGGCGACGAACTCTCGGTCAAATGAGGTGAGATATATAAAATTTGGACTTTGGATCTGCGTGGTCACCAGCCACGTGGTCCACTGGTAACAGAAATAGAATTATGCACATCCTATACACACACACATATATATATTAATAGATAATATATATATATGTATATATATATATATAATATATAATATATATATATATATGATATAATATAATTTAATTATGTATACATATATGTACACACACACACACACACACACACACACACACACACATAAATATATATATATATACATATATTCATATGTAGGTATATATATGTACATACATACATGTGTATATATACATACATATATATGTATATATATACATATATACATATATATTTTATCTATATATATTTTTTATGTATTTTATACAATATACATATACTATAATTATATATATGTATGTATGTATGTATAATATACATGCACATACCACAATATATATGTTTGTGTGTTTGCGTGAGGTGTGTGTGGGGAGTGTTGTGTGTGCAAAAAAAAAAAAAAAAAAATGCAGACACAAAGTTAATAATAAAAAAATTAGTTCCTAAGTATCGTTTAAGAAACCTAACATCTTTCTGCATAATGCCAAAACAGTCTTACCCATCATACGAAACCAGGCATTAAGAGATCTCTTTTTACCAAGAGTAAGTCTCAGATTGTTCAAATGCCGTCAATGTCACGCCTTCCTACTTACAGGGGTGACCAATAGGGCGGTGTGCCCATGCCATCGCCGCCGTACTGACCTAAGCCACGCCTGCTGCGTTCATGACCCCATAGCTGACCTGGAGCCGTACAGAAACTCTACCTCAAGTCGCGGCCCCGCTCGCACGCGGCCTTCTCCTGGGGGCCACCCTCCAGGGCCTCCACCTTGCCGGGCCTATCCGCTGCCCGGGTCCCTTCTTCTGCACAAGCCGGCCATACCAACCTCGGTCCACGCTACAGAAAACCTACACTACCAATAAACTCCTGAACCTGGACTGTGCGTTTTATAATTCCCTGACAATAAGACTCTAAAAAATATAACATACAACATGTTGAGATCTAATTTCAGGAGAGAATTTGATTATTGCTGCAATAAGAATTGCTGATTTCTGCACATTTTTCTTGCCAAAGAGTTTACAACTTTCTTTTGAGAGGAAATGGCAATTATGATACCCAATGATGGATAGTTGGAAAGAAAACAAGATAATCTCAACCATTCATTTTAAAATGATCAAGCTGATTCGAAATTGTGCAAAAAAAAAACGATTCCGAGATCTAAATCGAGGCAAGAATACATTCAATGCCATATATGCAGTAGATAACTCATTGCATATTCATCTGCACCATTATTAATAAGGCATCTTTCTTATACGTCTCCTCGTCCCCCTCGTTGATACCACTAGTTCGCAGACAGCGCTCGCATAGACAAGACGTGTTCGTAAGTGCGAAAAGGTGTTGAACTCTGTGTGAAATGCGATTGTAATCAGTATTTATATTTCCATAGGCGATTTCTACAGTATTCATGACTACATTTCTATAATTATTTTTTATACGTGGGTGAGGCACCCATGTATATGTGTGTGTGTGTACATACGTGTTTGTCTGTGTATATTTGCCTTTGTGTTTGTATAGTTGTGTGTGTGTGTGTGTGCGTGCGTGCGTGCGTGCGTGCGTGTGTGTCTATCTATCTATCTGTAAATCTATATATGTTTGTGTGTCTATCTATCTATCTATGTATACATACGTGTATATATGTATATATATATATATATATATATGAACCATATTCATATTGACAAATGTAGAAAAGGTATGAATGAGAATGAATATCTTCACAATACAAGACCTCATCAGACGTCTCCAAAATTCCGGGTGTAGAAATAAAAAGCTTGCCAGTTTTCATGTAAAATCCCTCTTCACCAATGTACCCACAGACAGACGCAGAACTCCCGTTGCCGAGACACCACTTCGTTCTCCTAGTGAAGTTAGGCATTGTTTCTATCGCTAATGGCTCTCTTGATGTCCTCATTTATCCATAGAGCAGGGGGACGTCTGACGGTTCGTGTTACGTAGGGAGCCAGTGCATCAATGCTGCTTTTAATAACATACAAAAATA
>NC_051429.1:5529590-5539284 GCF_015228065.2 Penaeus monodon
ATATATCAATAAGTATTTCAAAAAAAAAAAAAAAAAATATATTTTTATATATTAATAATTAAAAAAATTAATAAAATAAAATTATTATATTAAAAATAATAAATAAAAATATTATTACTTTAAATAATTATATATCTTATAGTATTTCTTATATTTGAAAAATTAATAATATAAATTATAATATATAAATATATTTAATAATTTTAAAAATATAATAATAAATAATTAAAATTATAAAAAAAAAACATACCCCCTTTTTTATTAATATATTATATAAATTTTAATTTTTAAATTTAAATTTTTTAATAATATTTTTTTTTTTTTTTTTTTTTTTTTTTTTTTTTTTTTTTTTTTTTTTTTTTTTTTTTAAAATTTATATTAAAAAACCCCAAAAAATTTTGGGGGGGGGGGGGAACAAGAAAAAAAATAAACCCCTATATTTATATTTTCATAGATAGTTTTTAAATATTTAACTTTTATTAAAATATAAAAAAATATTGTGTTATTTAAGTGATGTTATCTACATATTGGATTACACGAAAATTTATATTTACACATATTTTTAATACATTTTGTAATATATGTAAAACCACACCCCACATATATATATATGTGTGTGTGTGGTTGTTTTATCAATCGCCAAAGTTTAAAACAATAGTTATTATTTAGGCTAAATTTTTGCACAACCGATTTATTTCAGTAGTGATTTGATTTTTATTGGTTGAATACCGGGGACCCATCCTTTCCTTGTATTTTGTCAATGTGTGGTTCAATTTCATGAATCTGTCTAGTTTATTCATGAAGTGCTCTTTTTGATGAGCACCTTAAAATTCTATGGTTTTGTTTTTGGAAATTCTAGATATGTTCTGCCGACTGGGTTTTTTTTGGGGGCCCAAATAAAATTTTTGTTGTGTAAGTATGTTGGTTTTTTTTAAAAGTTTTAAGTTTTTTACTGATCTATGAAAAATTTTTAAATTTCATGTACTGCACTATAGGCAGTTATGGGCTATTTTTGATAATCTTTAGAAAATTGTAAATAAACAGACCTAAATAGAGCTTCAAAACCAAAAAGGGGTACTTGTTTTGATGACATATGTTTATCGATTTTCCTTTTTGGTCCTTTATCTAAAATTTTAAAACCAAAAGGGTATAAATTTTTCAAAATTTCCATTTTTTTAAGGAAAAATTTCAGGGGTTTACACTATAAAAGAATTTTAAAAATTTGCAAAATGGTGAAAATTTACCTGTTTTTTATCTATGTTTTTATAAAATTCATCGAAAATTTTTATAAAGCGGGTTCATAATACCATTTCAAAAACCTTTTGTGTTTTAGAAAAGTTATTGTTATTCACAATATTTTTAATGATTTTCTACAATTTTTTTTAAGAATTTGGATACCATAGGGGGGTTAGTAAGGGCGTAATTATTAAAATGTAATATCCCCCCATTTGAAAAAAAAGTTTATACCCGTTTCCAAAATGGGCGAAAAACCCAGTAACCCGGAGGTGTAAATATGACCCCAAAAAAGTACAATTGCGGGAACTATCCTGATAAAAAACCCAAAACAATACCCTCGCTCTACGCTTTGTTTGCGACGTGTTTTATTACTAATATTGTTTGTACTTCCATGGTTTTTAGTATCTCATAAACTAATTTTCTAACTACGTTTGAAGAATTTTTTTAAAGTTTTACATTACCCCATATTCAGTGAATTTCTTTTGAAATTGTAAATTTTTTAAAATTTTTCTCATATACACTTTTTCTAACCATTCTCTAATCTACAATATTCATTAAAACATGTATGTATATATTTCTATTTAAATTGTATTTATATATGTTTAAAAAAAAGAGATTGTATTACATATCAATATCTTTGTGATCATTTTTAAATTACATTTTTTCAAAATTTATTCATTATAATTTAAAATATATATATATATATATATATTATATATATATAATATAGATATATATATAAATAATATATATATATATTATCATATATATATATATTATTAATTTTTATTATAATAAATTTAAAAATTTATATTATATATAAATATGTAATTAAAAAATATTTTTAAATATTTTAAAGGAGAGAGGAGCTTTTTGTATATAAATATTGCACTGTAGTTTCTGTATAATGTATTTAAACAAGCATAGTATGCATATTACTACAAAAATTTTATGTATGTATTGCGTATTTGTTTTTATATATATTATTTATATTATATATATATATATTAAAAATATTATATAAATATAATATTTTTAAATATATAATATATTTTATATATAATAATATTATAGTATATATAATAATATATATTATAATATATATATATTTTATATTATAATATATTATAATATTATATAGAAGCTAAAAATGTCTTATCTATCTATCTATCTTTCATATATCTAAAATAAAAATTTTATATATTTCTTTTATTACTTTTACATATACACCATTCTAATATTATCTATTTCATAATCATGTTGTATATATTAATTTTAAATGTTATTTAATTGTTTAAAAAAAAGGATTGTATAAAAATTACACAAACTATTTTTGCATTATATATTTAAAACATAGTATACATACTGTTCAACATTTTCATATATAATTTATATATATAAATAATAATATATTATATTTTAAATATATTAATATATATATATTATAATTATTAATAATTTTATAATTTTAATAATATAATATATACATAAATAATTATAATAATATATATATAATAATTATAATAAATATTATAATAAATATATTATTATATAACTATTATTATATATTTAATTATTAATATATTAATATAAAATATTATAATTTTAAAATATATTTATATATTAAATAAATTAATATATTTTAAAATTTTAATATAATAAATTTTGAAAACTTAAAAGAAAATTTTTTTTTTGTACATATGTTCTGTATATTGTATATAAAAAATATGCATATGTATGTCATTATACATCATATTCATAAAGTATATTGTTTTGTGGTTAAAGTATATTATATATATAATATATAATATTATATATATATATATATATATTATATATATGAAATTAAAAACTGTCTAATTTATCTATTTTTCCTCTCTCCCCTCTTCTCTCTTCCTCTCTCTCTCCTCTCCCCTCTCTTTAAAATTATATATTTTATTATATATAATAAATAATATATTAAATTTTATATAGTTTTTTTAATATAAAATTAATTAATAATATTACATAATATATACATTATTAAAAATTTTAATATAATATATATTATATTATATATTAATATATAATATAATATATATATATATAAAGAATGCTGATTTTTTATAAAATTTATATATAATATATTTATATTTAATTATTATATAATTTATATAAAATATATAAAATATATATTTTTTAAATATATATATATTTATACATATATAACGTTTTTATTCTATAAATCAATTGGGGAATATAAATAAAAATTAATTTAATATTATGTAAATACACACACCACACACAGTATATATGATTTTTTTTATATAATATATTTAATATTATATTATTATATAATATTTTATTATAAAATATATAATAATTAATTATTAAAAATATTATATATTATCTATTATTTACATATATATTATATATATGAAAATATGGGGGAAAATTTAAATATATATATTATAATATTATATATTATATATATTAAAATATAATTTATATTAAATATATTATATATTGGAAGAGAACTTTTTTTTATATATATCTTTTTGATATTGTATATATTATTAAACACGCTATTTAACAATAAATGCAATGTTGTTATATATACATACATATATACAATTATTTTTATAGTTTGTGTGTGTTATATTAAATATATATATGTAATGGTTTTAATTATTGTTTATTTATATTATAATTATATATATATATATAAAAATATTAAAATTATATATAAAATATACAATTTATATGAATATATAATATGTTTTTTTTATCTATCATCATCTATGTATATATAATGATGTGTAAATATATTTATTACCTTATATATATCATTATAATATTTTTAAATATATATATAATATTTATATATATATATATATAAATATATATATATATATATTATTAATTTAAAATTCTAATTTATATAATTTTTAAAATTTTAAATTTTTTTTTATATTTTTTTAAATACAATAAAAAAATTTTTAATTTATTATTTTTCATTATTATAAAAATTTTAAATAAAAATATTAATTTTATTATATTATTTATATTATTTATAAATTTTAAATAAAAAATTTTTAAATAATATATTATTATATTAATAAATATTTTTATAATATAATTATATATATATATATTTATTTATATTATATGTATTTTAATAAATTAATATATATATTATGTATATTTGATATTTATATATATACTTATTATATATTTTTAACTTTTTTATCTTTATTAATATTAAATTATTTATATATATTAAAAATTTATATATATATTTTTATTTTACCCATATAATATATTATATAATTACATTATATAATATATTTATATATATATATATTATATTTTTATTATTATAACCTTTTAATATATTTTAAAATATATATATATATATTATTAATATTATTTTATTAAAAATTTATTTTTATTATTATGTTTTTATATTATAAATTAATATATATAATATATTAAATTTAATTTTATTTTTTTATTTAAAAATTTTATTTTTTATATATATATAAATATATACATTTTTATATATTTTTCAATATTTTATTTTTTACTAGTATCTATGTATATAACATTGATGTAGTGTGTGAATATATTTTTTTATATGTGAAAATATTATATATGTGTGTTATACATCGTATAATTATAATTATAAAATTATAAAATATATATATATTTTATATAAATTTATATATATATATATATATATTTTTTTTATATTGCTTATAGATCAATATGTTTTAGATTTCATGATTTTTTTAAATATTTTGTGAATAAAGAATTTAAAACGATTTTTTTTTTAAAATATGTATTTTATATCCTTATGCAATGAAAAAATATATTTACTTTTAATATATTATAAAATTATATATATATATATTATATATTATATATATATATATAAAATTGTATATATATTATATAATTTTTTTATAATTTTTAGATTATATATATATATATATATATATAAAAATTATTATGTTTTTTATATATATATATTTTAATTATTTTATATATTATATATTTATATATATTTTTATTGTTATATTTAGTATTTATTTAAATATTATGTTTATTTGTAGTATATATTTATATTTTTCATTTGTTTATATATTGTATTGTTATGTATATGGATTGGTTTTTAAATTTTTTTACATTCTTTTAAAACATGTGTTTGTTATTTATTTTTTTCCATTCACAGGGTGATGATATTT
Source organism: Penaeus monodon (assembly GCF_015228065.2). Taxonomy (NCBI): domain Eukaryota; kingdom Metazoa; phylum Arthropoda; class Malacostraca; order Decapoda; family Penaeidae; genus Penaeus; species Penaeus monodon. The sequence goes on from NC_051429.1 coordinate 5,535,053, forward strand.
CCTCAAAAAGGGGGTCCCTTCGGCACCACTCCCAGAAAAGGGAAATAGTCGAAAGGACCCCGCTTTAAAGAAGAAAACTAAACGAAGATGTCCTGAAGATACATGCCTAAAAATTAAAGGGAGCCACTTATTTGGAGAAGTGAAAAATGAAGTGGTAATGAAATGTGTACTAATCATTTTTTTCTATCTTCAGGGAAAGACATGAGCCTTTTGCGAAGACGTTTTAAATTTGGGTTTTTTTCGGATTGTAATCATAGAAAACTGAAGGGGGATACATAACTAAAAGTGATCCACAGTAAAAATGTTTGTATTGAGGTGGTGGCAAGGATTGTTCAAAGAGTCACATAAATAACAATGAGAGTCCCCCCAAAGGAAACCATAAAACTGTGAGATTTAAAAAGACATTCCCATATAAATCTATTTTTTTTTTAATCATTTTTAAATGCATCAGAGGAGAAAAAACACTATAAACTTTGAAACAAGGGCACTCACAAAAACATAATCTCTAAAGACAAGATGCATACAAAGAGGGTCATATACCTGGACACTTGCATAAACATTTTCTAAGAGTATTTCTTGAAAAAGCACTTTGAGTACATAAAAGAAGCAAAAAACTGTGAAATTTGCAGAAAATACCTTCTCACTGAAAAAAAAATCTGTGAGGCAATAAAAATAAATACAAAGGAAAACTATACGTTTCGTTTATAAAAAGGGCCCTTTTCTGAGAGAGGTCATTGTATGTAAAATTAGAGTACCCAAAAAAAAAGTACTGCAGTTGTGAAATTTGTAACAAGGACTTCACAGATAAATCTAATCTAGCAAAGCTTACGAGAGTACATACAAAGGAGAAACCATACGGATGTGAGATTTGTAACAAAAACTTTTCGCATAGATCTAATCTAGTAAGTCATGTGAGAATAAATACAGGGGAGAAGCCATACAGCTGTGAGATTTGCAACAAGGGCCTTCTCACATAAACATAGTCTATTTCCATAGAGAGTGCATACAAAGAAGCATACGTTTGGAGTTTGCAAAAAGGGCCCTTCTCACAAAAAGTGTCTAGGACCTATGAGAGTACATAAAAATGAGAAGCCATAAAACTGTGAGATTTGCAAAAACCTTCTAACAAAATTATGTAGAAAGCCATTGGGAATGCATAAAAAAGAGAACCCAAAAGCTGTAAAATTTGAAACAAAAAAGCTCACAAAAAGTTTAATCTGTGAGGCATATGAAATACGCAAGTGAAATCTTACGCTGCAAGATTTGCAAAAAAGTTTTTTCTAAAGGGTCACTTGTAAGGCCATAGGACATTCAGATGGGAATCCTTATGAATGTGAAATTTGCAGTAAGGCCTTTTCTGCAAGAGGTACCTGTACGCACATTAAGTACCCCCCAAGGGGAATCCATACGTTGTGAATTTGTAACAAGGGCTTCACAGAAAAATCTAAATTAAAAAGGGGATATGAAGTACATACAATTAAACCATACAAATGTGAGTTTGTAACAAAACTTTTTGCTTTGGGAGTAACTAGTAAGGTTTTGAGAGTACTACAAAGAGAAACCATAAAGCTGTGAGATTTGCAACAAAGGCCCCTTCTCTCAGAAAAGTAATGTAGTATGTCATATGAAACTACATACAAAAAGAGAAGCCATACAAATGTGAGATTTGCAACATGGTCTTTCCTCAGAGAAGTCATGTAGTAGACTATGAAGTACTACAAAAAAAGCATACAGCGTGAATTTGGAGCAAGGCTTCCTCATAAAAAAGATCCATATGAGAGTACATATAGTGGAGGAGCCTTACTACTGTGAGATCTGTAATAATGTATTTTAATGGAAACGGACTATGGTGAAGCACATCAGAGTAAATACGAAGCAGAAGCCTTGCATGAAATGAAAACCCCATGCCACATATGGAAATACATACAAAAAAGAACCCAAAAAACTGTGATTTTCAATAACTTTTGCCCATTATTATTTACATAAAGGTCACAAGCCATTTAAATATTTATTTCAAAGGGAATACGCTTCCTCTAGACATTAATAAGAAAGAAATGTTCTTAATTTTTGAGGATCTCTTTTTTTTTTCTTCTTTTTTTTTTACATTACACCTTAATACATAGTTCTTTATAACCATCAGCTTTTTTTGCATTATGACTTGTATTTAAGTCTCCATAAAATATTTGTTTGGGTAAACTCATTTCACTGATCAAGGGCAGTCAACAGCTACTCCTGGTCATGCATTTAAAAGGGAAACTGCCCTCTGCCACTTAAAATGGGGTTTGGAAATTGTTGGGCCCTTTTAAAAAAAGGGGTTTTAGCTCAAACCCTGACTTTTTTTATGCAAAGGGGGAAAAAAAGTTTTATTTATGCATATGTTTATTTTTATGAATGTTAATTTTATATAACAGTTTATCAATCTTGCTAACTTTTTATTATCTTTTTATATCTCTATTCATTAGTCTACTTTCTTTGTCACTGTCTATATATTAAAATGTATCCACATCATTTATATATGTTTGTATTTTTGGTAAAATTTTTAAATGTGCTGTTTTAAATATAACCTTATTCATACCTCTTTTATACAATAAAAATGAAAGTATTTATTTTATATTTTAATATATATATATATATATATTATATAATATTATATTATATATATTATTTATATCATACTCTGTACTCTGACAAAAAGGGAAAACTTCCTTTCACAGTCACTGATAATTCATTATTATTATATAAAAATATATATATATTATAATTTATATTTATATTATATATATTTATATATATATATAATATATGGTTATATATATATTTTATATATTTATATTAAAATATATATATTATATATATATATTATATAATATATATAATATAAAATATAATAAATATAGTATTGTTGTCTATGTGTATTTTTGTTAAAATTTAATATTTTATTATTATTAAATTTTTATATTTATATATATATCTTAAAACTCTTAATTTTTATAAGTTATTTTTTGTGTATATTATATATTATTATATATTATATTTATATATATATATTTAAAAATATATATATTAATATATATTTATTACATTTTTGTGTGTGTTGGGGGGGGGTGTGGGGTGTGTGTGTGTGGGTGTATAAAATTTAAAAAAATAAAATATATATATATATATATTATATATATATATATATATTATATTATATATATATATGATATATATGTCTATCTTGTCTATGTGTATATAATTACTAAAGAGTAATATAATAATTATATATATAATATATAATTATTTTTATATAATATATATATAATATTATATTTTATATATATAATTTTTTATAATACAAACTCATCACTATATATCTCGGATGACCTCACGTCAAACCCATTCCCCCCAACCTCACTTTTTCCCCTTTAAAACTTTTCCCAAAATGTTTCCACTCTCCAATAACTGCCTTCTCAAAAGCTGGCAACTGTGAAAGGCTTGTTTTGCATGCCTCATCGATGGGGTCCAGGTTACCTATTCCCCCCAAGGGCCAACACAGTCCAACACCATTTGACAAAATTGTTTTCCTAACTGACTGCCCCTATGGTTTATATTGGGGGATGTCCTTCCTATCTAAAAATATCAACCTTTTTCTCTTTGCTCCACGCTTCTGCCTCTGTGTGCCCAAACCCGGTAAGAATTAATTACTCGCCAGTTACGCCGTTACTAATGATTGGGTCCCATAAAAGTATTTTTTAGAGCTGCTCTGCTTATAAACTCGAACTGGGGATCAGTTCTCAGATTCAAAATAGGCCTCACTCTGCATAAAGGGAACAAAGCAAACCCAAAGAGGCTTTTCTCTTTCCCAAAAAATTTCCAAAACGTACTTCGCTCGACTCCCCCCCCTCTTTTCCAAAAAACAGCATTTTTTTCCCAAAAATCCTTCCTCTTCCCCAAAACCCCCCCTTTTTTTTATTATATATATAAATATTAACATATAAACAGTAAAAAAAAAAATAATTATTATTAACATTACAAAAATTTTTTAAAATATAACATATTAAAAAATATAAAATAAAATTAAATAAATTTAAAAAAAACTATATCATAAAAATTTTTAAATTTTCCCCTTAAAACATATACTTTTTAAAAAATTAATTTTAAAACATTTTTTAAAACATATTTTTATTTCTTATGCAACAAACCCTTTAAATAAACATTTTATAGTATCATACCTATTTTTACATATTTTT
>NC_051429.1:5544384-5559964 GCF_015228065.2 Penaeus monodon
CCGGAGGTGTTTTTGGGACCCCTCGTAATACGTGAAAAACTAGAGGAATGAGGGGGGGGGAGACAGGAAAAAGGGAAAGTGTGAAAAGGACAGTAGGGGGGATATTTGTTTTTTGGGGGGCCCGGGAAAAAAAAGAGCAAATATGGGGTGATATAAGCCTGGGGGGGAGGGAAATGACAGAAACGGGAGGGGTTTGGAGATGGGGAAAGGGGAATGGGGGGAGGGTATCCATGCGATGGAGAAGGAGTAGGTAACGGGAGTTTAAAGCAAAGGGTAAAAGTAGGGGTTGTGGGATAGTTAGTTTAGTGGGGGAAAAATTGGGGGAATCGAACATAGCATGGAAGAGAAAAGGGGACAAACTCGAGATGAGATGGTATCCCGTCTGTACAAGCTCTAAACGGGGAGACGAAAGGCACCTAGTGCTACGAAGACCACAGTGGGATTGTATCAAGAGGGGCAAGGTGAAAATTGAGGCGAGGAGTAGATATGGCATCCTAATCAAGAGGGGAGAGGATCAAAGTAACATAAGATAAAGGGAAATTTTTTGCGTCGAGCCCCTGATATATGGGATAGATTTTTTAAGATTCGAAGCCCGGGGGAGAGCTTTTTCTTTAATTGTAAAAAGGGTTCTCACCACGACAGTTTGGGAGTAAAAAATGACACCTAGGATTTGCCAAGGCGGCTTTGGGTAGGTCCCTTTAAAAGAAAGTGGGGGTAGGGGACCTACACGTGACGAGAGAAAGAATGGAAAAGTTTTAGGTAAAAAACGGAAGCCATGGTTTGTGGCCCGGGAAATCTGATGAGAGCAATTGAAAAATTGTTAGAATTTGGTATGATGTTTAAGGCATAGAGGGTAAATCATAACAATAGTGTGACCGGCTCCTGGTGGAAAAAACTGAACAATTAATTAACACAAGAAGAAAAAAGTGGTACGAAAAAACCTCCCCTTTGGCGACCCCTTTCGTTTTTAGAAAAAAAAATGATGTGGCAGAGGAATTTTGACCTGGAAAATGCTTTTTGGGAGGGGAAAGGACTTTAAAAGACACCCTTTTTTCCACGTATGCCTGGAAGGAAAATTGTTGGAAATATGGTCCCCATTGACTTTGCTTTTTCTAGATAAAAAATAGCTAGTACGGATTCGGGCTCAAATGCAGATTAATATATCCCTAAAAATGAGAAAGGGGGTCACTGTCTTCTGGCAGGGCAAAACCCCGAATTGAAAGGAGATAAAATTTGAGTTAAAGATACCACTTAAGGGGGTTTAAACCATTCGCTCTAATAGTTTGCAAAAGCAGCTATTATGCGATGGGGCGATAGTCTTGGGGAAAGGGTCCCTTTTATTGATTTTCAGGAAGGGAAGGATAAAGCTTCTCGCCATTGAAGGAAATTTTTTCCTGATGCCATATGTGGTTGTAGTTTTTAATAGGAGGATAAGGAAAAGGGGGATTTTTCCGGAGCTACGGTATGAATCCCGTCGGGGCCTTCATGAGTGTTCGGCAGATTGTAGGGCAGTAATGGTTCAAGGAAGAAAATGGGGCTTATAGGACTCATAGGATGGGTAAAGGAAGGGGGGTACTTCTCGGTGGTCTTAGAAGAAAAGTGTGGAGAAAGATGAAAACCCCCTCTGACCTGGGAAAAAATCCCCAGTTCATTACGACTTGGAGACGATCAGAATGAGGGTATTTCGATAGGAGGACAGGGGCGGGATGGGGGGGATGTTCCTGTAGTTTTAATTCGGCACCAAACTTGAATAGATGTAGGGAAATTTTTGTAAAACTAATTTCCCCAGCTATTTGTTTTCTAGTCCGAGGGAGATGGGCAGATGCTTTTTTAAGGAGATAAGGTTTTGATAGTTGTTTTTGAGTACCTTCTTGTAGCGGAACTTTTCCCAGCTGCACGTTAAAGCGAAGTGCTTTAGTGCATCAAATTCCACCAGGGAACACATTTGGAGGTATAGGTTTTGAGGTTCGGGGATGCTTATGTGCAGCTTTTAAGATGTATTTGTAAAATACTGAATCATTTCTAAAAGGGAGTAGGGAGGATGGAGGGTATGAATTGCAGAGATAAAATGAAAGTATGCCAGTCGGCTCATCAATGCACCAGCGGGGGGATTTAGGGGTGGTACGTATGAAGTAGGAGAAAGGGGAACTGGAAAATGGGCACTTAGGGAAATGGTCTAAAACTGAACCCTGGAACTAAATAAAGAAGGGGGGCATAGAGAGGGTCAAGCTGAAAAGATTGCGTGTGTGTATCAAAATGTGTGGGGGGTCTGATTTTGAATAGTAAAGGGCGCGTGGAGGAAAACGCTCTAGAGATCGGGCCCCGGGGGTTTTTTTGATAGATCACCCCTAAGTGTGGCGGCAGTTAAGTCACCACATGAGGAAAGGGGGTTTTAAATTGGGAAATTTTATTTTCAAAAATAACAAATCAATGGGGTTGGAAGGGGAGAATAGACTGAAATCCTGTGATCCAAAGATAAGGAAAAAGGTAACTGTGCAAGGGGCATTGGTTTTAAAAGGGGGTGTGACATAAAGGGGTTTTTTTGATTGAAATATGGTGAACTAAAGGGGAAAGTGGGAAAAAATGATAAATTTGGGGGTTGTATTGGGGTGTGTAAAAGGTCTCTTGAAAGGATACATTATGGTTATAAAAGGGAAAGGATATACATGGTCAGGTCTGTGGGGCGGAAAACCCCGAAAATTCCAATGAAGGTATTTACTTTAAAACATATAAAACTAGTTTTTTTAAAATCATATTAATGGGATACAGAGAGAAAACATCACATGAACTTTTCGACAAGGACATCTCACAAACATAATCCTGAAAAACAAAAGTGCATAAAGGAGTCTATACCTGTGACCTTGCAGTAAACTTTTCAAAATCTCTTGTAATGCACTTGGATCTATATAAGAGAAGCCATACAACTGTGAAATTTGCAGTAATACCTTCTCACTGAAAAATAATCTGGTAAGGCACATGAAAATACATACAAAGGAGAAGCCATACAGTTTTTGCGTTGTATAAAGGCTTTTCGGGGGTCTCTTGTATGTAAAATTAGAGTACATACAAAAAAAAAGTCCCTTCAGTTGTGAAATTTGTAACAATGACTTCACAGATAAATCTAGTCTAGCAAAGCATATGAAGTACATAAAGGGAAACCATCGGGTGTGGGTTTGTAACAAAAAATTTTCGCAAGATCTAACTAGTAAGTCATGTGAAAACATACAGGGGAACCTCAGCTGTGAGATTTGCAAAAGGCCTTCTCACATAAAAATAGTCTGTGATCCCTATAGTGTGCTCAAAAAAGAAACCATACAGCTGTGAGATTTGAACAAACCTTCTCACATAAAAGTATCAGTGATCCATATAAGTACATAAAATGAAAGCCCTACAACTGTGAGATTTGCAATATGCCCTTTTATACAAAAGTTATGGTTTAAACCATACAAAAATGCATACAAAAGGAACCTAACTGTAAAAATTTCAAAAAATAAAATTTTCACAAAAAATAATCTGGTGAGGCTAGAGAATCCCTCAAGTGAAAATCTATACAGCTGCAAGATTTGCAAAAAAGTCTTTTTCTAAGAGAGGTCAGCTTGTGGCACAAAAAGTACTTCAGACGGAACCTTTTGAATTTAAATTTGCAATAGGGTTTTTCGCAAGCGGTAGCCCCATAGCGCACATTAAGTACACACCAAGGAGAAGCCTACAGTTGTGAAATTTGTAAAAGGACTTCACAGAAAAAACTAAATTAAAAAGCTATGAATACATACAGAGGAGAAACCATACAGCTGTGAGATTTGTAACAAGAACTTTTCGCTTAGCAGTAATCTAGTAAGGCATATGGGGTAATACAAAAGAGAAACCCTAAAAACTGGAGATTTTCAAAAAGCCCCCTCTCAGAAAAGTAATGTAGTATGTCATATGAAACTACATACAAAAGAGAAGTTATACAAATGTGAGATTTGCAACAAGGCCTTCTCTCGAAATGTTGTTAAGTCAAGAAAATACATACAAAAAAAAAGCCTACAAATGGAGATTTGCACATGATCCTTTCCCCGAGAAGTCATGTAGTAAAACATATGAAAATAATACAGGGGAGAAGCCTACAGCTATAATTTGGGGCAAGGGTTCCCCTTTAAAATGATCCTATGAAGTCATTAAAGGGGACCTTCTCTTTTAGATCTTAATAAAAGTTTTTTAAAGGAAACGGACAATGAAGCACATCAAATAAATCGAACAGAAGCCTTGTATAAAATGAAAAACCCCTGCCCCTAATGAAGTACATACAAAAGAAACCCAAAAAAACTGTAGATTTGCAATAACTTTTGCCCATATTAAATTCATAAAGGTCCAAACCCTTTAAAAAATTTTTTTTTCAAAAGGAAAACCTTTCCCCTAGACTTAATAAAGAAATTTTTTAATTTTTGAGGATCACTTTTTTTTTTCTTCTTTTTTTTTTACATTACACCTTAATACATAGTTCTTTATAACCATCAGCTTTTTTTGCATTATGACTTGTATTTAAGTCTCCATAAAATATTTGTTTGGGTAAACTCTTTCACTGATCAAGGGCAGTCAACATCTCCTGGTCAAAGCATTTAAGGAAACCCCTCCTTTCCACTTAATATGGGTTTACTGGAAGTTGTTGGCCATTTTAAAAAGGGTGATTTAGCTTCAACCATGACTTTATTATAGTGCAAAAGGGAACAAAATGTGTGCATATTTATGCATATGTTTATTTTTATGAATGTTAATTTTGTATAACAGTTTATCAATCTTGCTAACTTTTTATTGTCATTTTATATCTCTATTCATTAGTCTACTTTCTTTATCACTGTCTATATATTAAAATGTATCCACATCATTATATATGTTTGTATTTCTGGTGAAGATGTAATTGAAATGTGCTGTTAAGATATAACAGCTTATTCATACCTCTTTTATATCAATAACAATGAAAAGTATTCATTTATATATATATGATATATATATATATATATATATATATATATATATATATAAAAAATTATTAATATATCATATACTCTGTACTCTGAAATCTGACAAAGGCAAGGGTTCCTTTCACAGTCATTCTGAAATTCCACACCAAACACACACACACACACAATTATAAAAATAATTTATATATATATATTATATATATAAAATTTTATAATATATATATATTATATATTATATATATATTTAAATTTTTTACTAATATATTATATTTAAATTTATAATATTATAATAATTAAAATTTTATATTGTATATTATTTTTATTTTTTTTAAATGTGAAATTTATGCTTGTTAAAATATGTATATATATATACATTAATATATATATATATTATAAAAAATTATATATATCATCTATATATTTATATTTTATATTATATATTTTTATATATATTATAATATATATATATTAAAAATTATTTTAAAAAATAATCCATATATATAATATAATATATATATTATATTTAAATATATATATTATATATTTTATATATATATTATTAATATATATCTATTTTAATATTATTTTATTAAAATTTATATATTTTATATGTGTGTGTTGTGGTGGGTGTGTGTGATTATCAAAAATGACTGTGAAAGGAACCCTTTCCCTTTTGTCAGAGTACGAGACAGAGTTTTGATATTTAAATATTATTATATATATTAATAATTATAAAAATATATATTATTATAATCAATTATATAATGTTCTTTTCATTGTTATTGAAAAAAGGGTAGAAAAAGCTGTTTTTTCTTAACAGCATTTTTCCCCTTACATCTTCACCAGAAATAAAAACATATATAAATGATGTGGATACATTTTAATATATAGACAGTGAAAAAAGAAAGTAGACTAATGAATAGAGTATAAAAAATGACAATAAAAAGTTAGCAAATTGATAAACTTTATACAAAAAAAATTCAAAAAAAAAATAAACAATGCAAAAATTGCACACATTTTTTTTCCCTTTTGCCTATATAAAGTCGGGTTAAGCAAAACCCCCCTTTTTAAAATGGCCAACAATTCCAGTCCCCATTTTAAAGTGGAGAGGAGCAGTTTCCCTTTAAAATGCTATGACCGGGATGCTTTGACTGCCCTTGATCATGAAATATTTCCCAAAAAATATTTTATGGAGCTTAAATACAAGTCTAATGAAAAAAAAAAGCGAGGGTTATAAAAAACATTATTAAGGTGTAATGTAAAAAAAAAAAAGAAGAAAAAAAAAAGTGATCCTCAAAAATTAAGAACATTTCTTTCCTATTAATGTCTAGAGGAAGCGTATTCCCTTTGAAATAAATATTTAAATGGCTTGTGACCTTTTGTAATATATTAGGCTAAAATTATTGAAAATCTTACAGTTGTTTGGCTTCTCTTTTGTATGTACTCTCATTATGTGGCATGAGGTTTCATTTTATACAAGGCTTCTGCTTCGTATTTACTCTGATGTGCTTCACTATAGTCCGTTTCCATTAAAATACATTATTACAGATCTCACAAGAGTAAGGCTCCTCCATTATATGTACTCTCATATGGATCAGTTTTATAGAACCCTTGCCCCAAAAATCTCATAGCGTAGGCTTCCCCCTGTATGATTTTCTATTCTTACTACTACTTCTCTGAAAGGATTGTTCAAATCTCCATTTGTATGGTTTCTCTTTTTGTATGTAGTTTCATATGACTTACTACATTACATTTCTGAGAGAAGGCCTTGTTGCAAATCTCACATTTGTATAACTTCTCTTTTGTATGTAGTTTCATATGACATACTACATTACTTTTCTGAGAGGAGGCCTTGTTGCAAAATCTCACAGCTTTTGGCTTCTCTTTTGTTTACTCTCTAGTTTTACTAGATATGCTAAGCAAAAAGTTCTTTTTACAATCTCACAGTGTATGGCTTTCCCTCTGTATGTATCTCTAGGGCCTTTTTTTAATATTAGATTTATCTGTGAAGTCCTTGTTACAAATTTCACAACTGTATGGCTTCTCCTTGGTGTGTACTCTAATGTGCGCTACTAGGCTACCGCTTGCAGAAAAAGCCTTATTGCAAATTTCACATTCATAAGGATTCCCGTCTGAATGTACTCTATTGTCCCTTAAAAGCGACCTCTTTTAAAAACTTTATTGAAATCTTCACTGTAAGTTTTTTCCTTGCTGGTTCCATTGCTCACCAGATTATCTTTTCGTGAGATTTATTTTTGAAAATTTTTACGCTATTTGGCTTCTTTTTTGTTGCACTTTTGGTATGGCTTACACATAACTTTTTTTATAAAAGGCCATATTGCAAATCTCACAGTTGTATGGCTTCTCATTTGTATGTACTCTCATATGGATCACTAGACTACTTTTATGTGAGAAGGCCTTTTTTTGCAATCTCACAGCTGTTGGTTTTTCCTTTTTTGTATGCCACTCATTGGATCCTAGACTATGTTTTGTGAAAAGGCCCCTTGTTGCAAATCTCACAGTTTGTGGGGTTTCTCCCCTTAGTATTCTCACTGCTTACTAGTTAATCTATGCGAAAAGTTTTTGTTACAAATCTCACACCCGTATGGTTTCTCCTTTATATGTACTCTCATATGCTTTGCTAGACTAGATTTATCTGTGAAGTCCTTGTTACAAATTTCACAACTGAAGGACTTCTTTTTTGTATGTACTCTAATTTTACATACAAGATGACCTCTCTCAGAAAAGGCCTTATTACAAATCGCATAACTGTATAGCTTCTCCTTTGTATTGTATTTTCATGTGCCTTACCAGATTATTTTTCAGTGAGAAGGTATTACTGCAAATTTTCACAGTTGTATGGCTTCTCTTATATATGTACCCCAATGTGCATTAAAGATGTTTCTCTTAGAAAATGTTTTACTAAATGTCAAGGTTATGACTTCCTCTTTGTATCCTTTATTTCTTCAGCAGTTATGTTTTTGTGAATGTCTTGTCGCAAAGTTTAGCTGTATGTTTTCTCCTCTGTATGCTTATCAATATTTTTAAAAACAAATTTTTTAATGTTATAAGATAACACCCTTTCATTGGAATTTTCGGGGTTTTCGCTCCCACAGACTGACACGTCATATCTTTCCTCTTAAAATCCATAATTTATCCCTTCAAGAACCTTTCTTACACCCCCCAATACCAATCCCCATTTCATTTTCTCTCCCCACATTCCCCTTTATGTCCCCTCCATACTTTCATCAAAAAACACCTTTTTCACACCCCCCTTTCAACCAATGTCCCTTGCACATTATCCATATCTTCCTTCATCTTTGGTTTCACAGTGTTTTTCAGTCTACTTCTCCCTTCCCCACCCCATTGACTTTGTTATTTTGAAAATCATTTCCCAACTTAAACCATTTTCCTCATAGTTGGTGATTTTTAACTGCCGCCCACTCTAGGGGGTGATTCTATCACAACTCCCGGGGCCGATTCTGAGCCATTCTCTCCACAGCTGACCTTACTATTCTAATTCAGATCGCCCCCACATTTTATACCCACGCAACTTTTTCATGCTTCCCTCTCTCTATGCCCCCCTTCTTTCATTTAGATTTCCACGGGCATTTTTTAGACACTTTCCCTATGGGGACCATTTTCCATTCCCCTTTTCCCCCACTTCATACGTCCCACTCCCTAACTCCCCCCGGGTGCTTGATAGAGCCCTGCATATTTTTCCTTCACTCTCTGAAATTCATCCCCCTCCATCCCCCCTCACCTCCATTTCAAAATGATTCAATTTCACAATCGTCTTAAGAGCTGCACATACAGCTACCCCTCGAACCTCAACCCCATATCCCCCAAAATGTTTTTCCTGGGGAATTTCTGATTGCACTAAGCACTCGCTTGAAACGTGCAGCCTGGAAAAGTTACCCCTACAAGAGAGGTACTCCAAATCAAATATCAACCCCTTTTCTCCTTTTAAAAAAGCATCTGCCTATCTCCGTCGACTAGTAAAACAAAAAGCTGGGGAAATTATGTTTCACAATTTCATCCTCTACATCTACTCAAATGTTTGGTGCCGAATTCATAAAATATCAGGCAAAAATCCCCCCCCTCCCCCCCTGTCCTCCCTATTTGAAATACCTCATTTCTGATCGTCTCCAAATCGCTAATGAAATGGGGGTTATTTCACAGGCAGTAGTGGGTTTTCTCTTTCTCCACACTTCTCTTCTATTTAAACCACCAGAGAACTCCCCCCTTACTTTACCCATCCTCTGATGAGTCCTATAATCCCCCTTTTTTTTCCCCTGACTCATTACTGCCCTACAATCGTCCTAACCTCATGAAGGGGCCCGAGGGATTCATACCGTATGCTCCGGGAACTCCCTTCCTCCCTTTTCCTTCCCATTAAAATCTACAACCCATTCATCAGGGAAATTTTTTTCCCTTTTAATTGGGGAACCTTATCCTTCCCTTCCTGAAACCATAAATCATACCTTCCCCAAGACTTCGCCCCTCGCACTAACTACTGCTTTGCAACTATTAGGCGAAAGGTAACTTCCCTTAATTGGTATCTTTAAACTCAATCTTCTCTCTCCTTTCCAATTCGGTTTTTTGCCGGCCAAAGCACGCTGACCCCCCTTTCTCATTTTTGGGCATTATTCATCTGCATTTTCACGCCATGAATCCGTACAGCTATTTTTTATTACTAGAAAAGCATATGAAGACATGGCGGGACCATATTCTCCAAAATTTTTCCTCTCCCGGCATACGTGGAAACTGGTGTTTCATAAAATCCTTCCCCCTCCCAAAGCATTTTCCAGGGCAAAAAATTTCCTCTGCCACATCATCTTTTTTTCCCCAAATCGAAGTGTCGCACAAGGCAGGTGCTCGTCCTTTTTTTCCTTCTTGCTGTTTAAATTTATTGTCTCAGTTTTACCCCCGGGGCCCGGCATCACTATATGTTGATGATTTAACCCCTCTATGCCTTAAACATCCTCCAAATCTCTACCAATTTCTTCAATCTGCAATCTCATCGTATCTTCCCGGGCCCCAAAACCCTGCTTCCGCTTTTCTACCTCTAAATCTTTCTCCATTCTTTTTTCTCGCTCACGTGTAGGCCCCTACCCCCACTCTTCTTTTATGGCACTCTACTCCTGCCGTTCCCCTGGGAAATTCCTAGGTGTCATTTTTTCCCAAACTGTCGTGGTGAGACCCTTTTCCCACACATTAAGAAAAAACCTCCGCCTCTTCGAAACTTTAAAAAATCTATCCCATATTCAGGGCTCAGATCGCAAAAATCCCTTCATTTCATGTTTCTTTTATCCTCTCCACTCTTGATTTTGGGTGCCTATCTACTCCTCTGCCTCAAATTTTCCCCCTTGCCCTCTTATACTCCTCCTGTGGCTTCGCTTAGCCTAGTGCCTTTCGCTCCTCCCCATTGAGAGCCGTACCTGAACAGGGATACCATCTCTACTCGACGTCGTGCCCTTCTCTCTCTCCATGCAGTTCGATTCCACCAATTTCCCCCATAAACTAATTCCCACAACCCACTTCTACCTTAGTTTTATCTCCACGATTCCTACTCCTTTTTTCCACTCGCTGGGTACCCTCCCCTCCCATTCCCCTTTCCCCCCTCTCCAACCTCTCCCTTCTCTGTCCTTCCGTCCCTCCATGGCTTATACCTCAATATTTTTCTCTTTTGTTTTTTCCCACCCCCAAAATCAAATTCCCCCCCTCGTCCTTCCACACATTTTCCCTTTCCAGTCTCCACTCATTCCTCTAGATTCACGTATATACTGATGGCTCCAAATGCACCTCCCGGTTCTGGTTTTTTCAGTAATCTTTCCCAAACCCTACTTTTAAATACTCCCCTTTCCCCCGAATCCAGTTCCTTTCCCCAGAAATGTTGCACTCCTTTTGCTCTAAAACACTATACTCCTCTCCCTTTTCTTTTCAATTTTTACTGCTCCCGACCCTTAACTCTCAAAAGTCAATGCACACCACCAACCCCTTGTTTGTAAGATCCAGACTGGTTGTTCTAAACCTTCCCCACGCCATAAAAATCAAAATTTGCTGGGTGCCCACCATGTTGGGAAACCCCCCTGACAGGCGATACCTAGCCCCCCCCCTCTATGTCCCCATCATACCAACCCCGCTTTCCGTTCCCCGCCACGATTATTACCCCCCTTTAAAACCTTCTTGTATAAACGATGGCAATCTTTTTGGTCAAACCTCCGCACTAAAAAATTACATTCTTAAACTATCAATCTCCTCCTGGGCAAATCCATTTCATCGGAACAGACGTTGGGGAAACCCCTCCGCCCCATTACGCTTGCCCCACCCCTCTAAACACTCCTATCTGTGCACAATCTGATCCCCCCTTATGTTTTCCTTTTGTAATGTTCCCCTTTCATCCCACACATCTATTTTCGTGCCCACGTTTTTAACAACCCGTACCCTGCTTTTTCCCCCCCTACCTCCCTTTACCCACCTCCCAACCTTCAGACTCCTTACAGAACCCCACTTTCTGTTCAACAACCTATTCTCTTTCCCCAAACGCATACATATCCTTCTCTAATCTAAAATCCTACCCCTCCGACCCTAACCCCTTTTACTCACCAAATTTCCCTTTTCCCAGCTTAACAACTAATCACTAAAATAAACACCCTTCCCTAAAATTAAATATTGCTACATGACCTTTGATGTCTAGCAAATTTTTCTTGCTTTTAACCATTAACCATTAACCATTAACCAACAAATAAGTAAATTAGAGTTAAAATATTATTAGAAAGTCATTATAAAAATTGGGTTTTGAGTGAAAAATTCGGGGTTTTCGGAATTAGGATGGAATATTTTATTTTATACAAATAAAAATTTTAATTTCCCCCTCTTTCTTGCTTATTTGGTAGAAAACTGATGCAAAATACGAAATATATATTTATTAATATATATATATATATTTTAAAAAATAATAATGTATCAAAAAAAAAATACGCAACGGGCCGTGGGAACACAACACCGTTTTTTGGGCATCCCCTCACGCGGATAAACGTTTGTGCCCCGGGCTTCGGCGAATGAAGTTCAAGTTGCCTATGAAGGCAGATGCAAGGGAACTCCTACAAAATATAATAGTCTCTTCCAAGTCTATACGAATATACAGGGCTAAATTCGCCACGTTCGCGCCTCCGACAGGGTGTTTGCCACCCCGAGTTCATCAATTTTTGTTGAGGGTAATCCAGGAATTAAGTGTGTATATATATGTTTTTATGTATGCATGTACATGTGTGTGTGTGTGTGTGTGTGTGTATATATATAAGAAAAAAAGTATATAAATAATGTGTAATTTTATAAATGTATAGATTGTTATACAAATAACTTATGTATAAATATATATACACATTATGACACACATATTATATATTATATTATTTATATAATATATATATTATATTTTTAATATTATATATATATATTATATGTATATTATATTTATAATATATAAAATATTTATTTATTTGAATTTATAAATTTATGAAATTATTTAAAAATAATGAAAATTTATCTATTTAAACACAAAAATATTATCATACGTATAATGGCAACTTTTTTAGAAAACCCCACTTTTGCATATTGTATTTGTAATATATGTAGTACCATCTTTATTTTTACATTCACAATAAAAAAAAACATGTATTTTTAGTATATTTAAGATATATAGTAACATATTTTATTACTTGTATAATGTATATTTACATGAATTAAAATTATTCATATAATTATTTTATAATTTTATATAGCATACACACACACACACACACACCCCACACACATAACACCACACACACATATATATAATTTTAAAATATATATATATATATATATATAATTATATATATATATATATATATACATATATATATATAATATATTATATATATAATATTTATATATATATATATTATATATTTATATATATTTTATTATTATATATTATTATATATATATATATATATAATATAGATATATATTATTATATAATTTTAATTATAATATATAATAATATATATATACCACAAAAAAGCATTCAATATACTTACAATATATTACACACACACACAACCCCACATATCATCATACATATATACACATGTTCAATATTATGTATGTGTTTTAATATATAAAAGTCAAAAGTACTTTTTTATATCCAATAAGCCCCATCTCCTAATTACTATAATTTAAAAATTAATAACATATCTATACATAATATTTTAATATATATATATACAAATATATATACACATAAAAACGATTATATATATTAATATTTTATTAAAATATATATATATATTATATATTATATATATATATATATATATTTTAATTTAAAAAAAATTTTTTAAAGTTTACATATTCAACGAAAAAAAGTTTACATTGTTTTTCCACATTAATAGAGATTGTTAAATGAGCATGAAGTTCTGCGCAGACAATTTTTTTTGGTTTTTTGTCTAAAATCACCTGGTTTGGTTTTCCCAAAAAAGGTTTTATACCAAAAGTGTTGTCTATGATGATGAGTGATTAAAATATCAGATAGGTCAAATTCCAAATATTATGCAAGCTTGCCCCTTGTAAACCCTTCCCTAACAGAAGGGGCCAAAAAACATTTTTATATAAAATGGTCCAAACAATTTCATCTATTTTTTCTGAATTCTCAGTCTTTTATAATCAGACTTTTAATAACAGGTCCTTGAAAAATTCTCTCTCTATCCTTCTATCTCTCCCCCTCCATCTCCATCTCTCTCTCTTTCTCCTCTCTCCCTTTTTCCTCTCTCTCTTTTTTTCCCTACCCCTTTTTTTTCTCCTATGGTAAATATTTAAATTTTATTATATTTATTATATATATATAATTTAAAATATATATATATATATATATATATATATATATATATATTAATACATATTCCTCTCCACCAAAACTCTCTCCTCTCCCCCTCTCTCTCTCTCTTCTCTCTCCTGCTAGTCAAGGGAGAACCTAGACATTTTTGCATAAGGGAAAACATGGCTCCCCCGGGAAATGACAGAAATTTTCATCAATATTCCAAATTTTAAAGTTATAATGTGATCGGGGGGCGGGGGAGGGGGATGGGGTATTTTTTGTATGTTATTAAAAGCAGCATTGAGCCGGGCTCCCTACTAACACGAACCGCCCAGACGCCCCCCTGCTCTATGGATAAATGAGGACTCAAGAGACCTTCGATAAAACAACCCTAACTTCACTAGGAAACAAAGTGGTGTTGGGCAAGGGGATTTCTGCTCTGTCTGTGGTACTTTGGTGAAGAGGGTTTTTTACATAAAAACGGGAAAGTTTTTTATTTCACCCCGAATTTTGGAGACTCTGATGAGGTCTTGTATTGTGAAAATTTTTTTTCATTCCTTCATACCTTTTCTACTTTGTAAATAGAATATGGTTCATATATATATATATAATAAACTTTTAATCACGTATGTTACAAGATTTTTAATAGACCCCAAAACTAATAGTTTCAGTAATAGTTTAGACACACACGCCGCACGCAGCACCACGCCACACCCACACACAACTAAAAACCCAAAAAGGAATTACCAGAAAAACACTATTACACACCACACATATCAGGGGTGCCTCCCCACGTATAAAAAATAATTTGAAATGTTCAGATACTGAGAAATCGCCTAGGGAAATATAAATACGATTAAAATCGAATTTCACACGATTTCCCAACCCCTTTTTCGCATTACAACACGTCTTGTCTAGCGAGCGCTGTCTGCGAACTAGTGGTATCAACGAGGGGGAGGAGACGTTAAGAAAGATCCTTTTTAATAATGGTGCGTGAAAAGCAAAGAGTTCTACTGCATATATGGCATTGAATTTTTCTTCCTCCATTTAGATCTCGGAAACTTTTTTTTTTTTCACAATTTCGAATCGCTTTATCATTTTAAAAAGAATGGTTGAGATTTTCTTGTTTTCTTTCCCAAATATCCTCATTTGGGGATCATAATTTTCCCTTTCCTCCAAAAAAGTTTTTAAACTCTTTTGGGGAAAATGGCAGAAATCAGCATTCTTATTGCAGCAATAATCAAATTTTCTCCCGAAATTAGATCTCAACTTTGTATGTTATATTTTTTAGGTCTTTTTGTCAGGGGAAATTTTAAACGCACAGTCCAGGTTCAGGATTTTTGGGAGTGTGGTTTTTTTTGTAGCGTGGGCCGAGGTTGGGATGGCCGGCTTGTGCAGAAAAGGACCCGGGGAGCGGATGGCCCGGGAAGGGGGGGCCTGGGGGGTGCCCCCAGGAAAGGCCCCTGGAGGGGGCCGCGACTTGGGGAAGTTCTTACGGGGGTCCGGTCAGCTATGGGGTCTGAACGCACAGGCGTGGCTTAGGGCGACGGGGGCATGGGGAGGCCACCGCCCTTTGGTCCCCCTGTAATAGGAAGGGGTGCTTGCGGGATTTTAAAAATCTGGACTTTCTCTTGGTAAAAAGAAACTCTTAAAGCCTGGTTTCGTATGAGGTAAGACTGTTTTGGCATTTTTGCGAAAAATGTTAGGTTTCTTAAAAAAAAATTTTTTTTTTTTACTTTTTTTCTCATTTTTT
>NC_051429.1:5565064-5569288 GCF_015228065.2 Penaeus monodon
GAAGGGCACACCCAGCCACAACAATTTAGATAAATAAATAAATAGTTACTCTTATGTCACAATTTTCTTTAAAAAAAGAAAACTGTGCTCTACGGTAAAGGATGATAATGCCAAATGAAAGAATATTTGATATTCACATAACCCATTTGCAGTAGAACCTGTAATGGCCATCTATGTGTTTATGCACAGATGGTATTAGTCAGTTAGTATGCCTGTATGACCGCCCTATTTCCTTGAGTTTTTGGAGTTTTCTTTTGTTTTTTAATGACATTCATATATAAAGTTATTATTAACTAACATAATCATCATTATGTTATGTTCTTTCTATGATGATATATATTTTTTACAGAATTACAGTAGTTACAGCATACTGTATGATGTCAAATATATGCAAAACTGTAATCACGATTGCCCATGCCTGAGCGGATAGCCAGGGTGGTAAATAAACTTAACATATCTGTGGGATTTCATATAAACCTGATCCTAGGTGCTAACAGTACAATGCATCTTAACTAATAAACCAAACTAACCTTAGAATGTGCTATTTATACACTACAATCTATTTATTCCCTGGACCTTCAACCCCATAAGGATAGCCTAACCAGGGGTATTTACTCTTGGACTTATGGTAATACATGCGCCTAGCCAGGGGCATTTACCCGCAGGCCAATGGTAATAAATGCTCCGACATATAAAAAAGAGTATCAAACCCCCTCTTCGGTAAAATCTACGGGATTTCAGCCCCCTGGACCCACATGTTAATATATATGTTAATATATATGCCTAGCCAGGACAATTTACTACTGGGCCCATGGAAATACATGCGCCCAGCCAGGGCCATTTACTCCTGGGCCCATGGTAAAACATGCGCCTAGCCAGGGCCATTTACTCCTGGGCCCATAGTAATACATGCGCCTAGCCAGGGCTCTGCCCCCTGGACCCCCTTGGCATTCCATGGCTTCATCACACTTCAAGCTGAAAGGTTTCTTTCAGATTAGTCACCCATAATTCCCACGCTATATATTACTGTATTTGCCCCATGGAGGTCATACCTTCTATCCTGCCGTGAATGCGTGGTGGATTCTGGCTCCCAGGCCAGACCTGCTATCAATACTGTGTTCTTATATTAGTTATTTTATTATTTGATTAGTTGTTAGGGCTGGGAGGTGGCGGAGGGAAGAGCCCACCACGGTTGACGATACAAGGAACTGTTATCAATATTATATTCTTATATTAATCATTTTACCGCACAAGTTCCCTGGAGCCTTCCATGGCCTTCCCTGCGATCATCATCATCATCAAGGGGCTAACACCGACAGGGGCGCATGGCTGCATCCACCCTTTGCTTCCAGCCACGAGGATCCCTCGAGGCGAGTCTCCAGGCAGGCACACGGGCCATCTCTAATTCCTTGCGACAGGTCTCGTCAAGCTGCCCAAGACATGACCTCCTAGGTCGTCCCACAGGTCTCCTCCACCCAGGGTTGTCTCGCACAGGGAGGCGAGCTAGGTGGCCATATAGCCTGAGTTGGCGATCCCGGATTATGCAAGTAACAGGTCCCATGCCAGTTTCACGGTGTAACCCCCGGTTGGACACGTGGCCCTGCCAACTGTAACCCATGATCCGGCGAAGGGACTTGTTACAAAAGGTATCAAGGCGAGACTCCAAGACACTGGATAGCGTCCAGGTTTCGCTTTCATAGAGTAAAACTGGCAGTATCAAGGCCTTGAAGACACACAGCTTGGTCCTTCTGCATAGGTACTGACATCTCCAAACGCTCTTGTTGATCGAGTTCATGGTTCTTGTTGCCAGACCAATCCGTCTACTGACTTCTTGGTCTGACAACCCACAGATATGGACTAGGCTACCAAGGTATGTAAAACTTTCTGTTACTTTAACATCCTCGCCGCAAGCATGGATCGACTGAATGGGTTCCCCTAACAGGCCCCCAAAGTCCTGAATCTTGGTCTTGGTCCAGGAGACCTCTAGGCCTAGGGGCTTTGCCTCATTGCTAAATGCATCAAGAGCTGCCACAAGTGACTCCAAGGACTCAGATAGGATGGCAACATCGTCGGCAAAGTCAAGGTCCGAGACCTTAATATTGTCTAGTGTAGCTCCACACTGACTTTGGCTAGTAGCTCTGCCCATTATCCAGTCCATACAAGTGTTGGAAACCCTGCCATTGGGGTAAAAAATGTGGGGTTTGGGGGTTTTTGGAAGTGTAATTCCCATATGAATAATTCCTATATACATCCATATACAGGATACATTTCGCTATTGAGAACACAGTGGAGTTTTTTGTCTTTGCCGGAGCACTAACAGGAGAGACAACCCACAGTTTGTGAGTGGCATTCGTTCCAGACCTTTACCGTCGTGATTTGTTATTAAACCTCAAAACTAGACTTCAGAATGTAATTAATCTGTGAAAATGCGCCGGAAAACAACAGCATAACAGCAGCAAACTACGAAGGTAGATTCCACTCTGGAGAGAACTGTTTTGAAAGTCAGAGTCAGAGTCAAAGTTTCAACTTTACCCAATTACTTATGAATCTTTTTACCCAATTACTTATAAATCTTTGAACCCAATTACTTATAATTTTTTTTATCCAATTACGTATAAAGAGGGCTGAGGTCCAAAGTAGGGCTGATTCCCTACACTGGACCCCAGTCTCTGTCTCCTGAGCTCCCCTTCAACAACGAGCAAGGGATTAGGGGGGTTTGGTCGTGTGATAACAGTGAAGCAACCAGATCCAAGGGGTTAAGATTCTAATGCAGTCTGTGCCATGTTCATAATAAAAGGATATCAAAATATCAGCTTCATTGATTTTTCCTTTAATTTTTAAGGTACAAAGGATTCTACAAAACTGCACAAGGGGTACAGGTGAACATAAAGGCTGGACACCCCCAACCTAATGACTAACAAAACTAATAGATTTTTCAGCAGCTTCCAATCATGTGCTCATAAATAGCAAACATGGTTAAGCATGTATCAGCATTTGGGGTTTTGCCTTTTATGTATATACAGACACACAGACATGTATAAAAGGACATGACAGCTGGATGTTCTTCTGTGTTCCTCTCAGACTAACACAAGGCACTGAGATAAAAGCTTGCCTTACATGAAGTCAAATGGTTTATCTCTAGTGGGCTTGGAGAAAAAGAAATATACATTAATAATGAATGATTTATGTATAAATAATAACAACAATAATAAAAAGGGCATTTGTATAACAATGATAGTAATAATGATAAAAAAACAGACAAAAGGAATGGAAACCATGGACAGATAACCGAGTGTATATTGATGTGTGTATATATATATATACATATATATATATATATATTATATATATATATATATATATATATATATATATATATATATATATATATATATATATATATATATATATACATGTATGGTGTGTGAGTATGTATATGTATAAGAATGTAATATAATTATGTGAAAATATCCATATAAATTTGTTCATTACATTACTTAAAAACCCGGAACAGCCAAATCCTCACACATGCTGATGACCATTGTCAATTGAATGTAAAGATATGAATTGATAGTGTTCATTGTAATAGATATATGAGGTATGAATGAAAATGGATAGCTTCACATAAACAAAGGCATTTAATGCACTTTTATTATTTCTGAACTAGAATTACATATGTATTTCTGAAGATGTAGGGGAATGTTTGAAATATATATTCATATATATATATATATATATATATATATATATATATATATATATATATATATATATATAATATATAATATAATATATATATATATATATATATATATATGAATATATATTTGAAACATTCCCCTACATCTTCAGAAATACATATGTAATTCTAGTTCAGAAATAATAAAAGTGCATTAAATGCCTTTGTTTATGTGAAGCTATCCATTTTCATTCATACCTCATATATCTATTACAATGAACACTATCAATTCATATCTTTACATTCAATTGACAATGGTCATCAGCATGTGTGAGGATTTGGCTGTCCGGTTTTTAAGTAATGTAATGAACAAATTTATATGGATATTTTCACATAATTATATTACATTCTTATACATATACATACTCACACACCATACATGTATACATACATACATACATATATATACTATATATATATATATATATATATATAATATTATATATATATATATATATATATATATATAATTTTAATATTAATAT
>NC_051429.1:5571888-5574388 GCF_015228065.2 Penaeus monodon
TGAGCTTGTGACAAGGCGTAAATGATCAAAATGTCTGTGAAAGGAAACCTTGCCTTTTGTCAGAGTGCAGGGCTGTAGGGGGAATCACAAAGAATTGATCCCCTTGGCTGGGACAAAAAGGGTACTCAAAAGGTTTGTAGTGGAGGAAGCAGTAGGAGGATGGGGGCGGTAGGAAGATGAAGTGATATGGATAGTGGCAGTACTACTGGGAGGATAGTATGGAGAACAATAAGGATGAGGGGTAGTAATAAGGGGTGTGGGGTCAGACAATGAAGACTGTGGAGCAGAAGTGTTGGGAGAGAGAAAGGGGTGCATACTGTAGGATGAGTAATGGCCTGGGTGGATAATTTGGAATGCATAGGGTTAACAGTAAACTTCAAAAGGGGGGGGGGGGGGGTTATTTTCGTAGTCATGTTTAAAGGAGAAGAAGGGGTCTGGAAACCAATGAAAAGAAATTTAGATAGGCTGGTTGATGAAGGGGCAAGTCTTAATGCCTCTAATAAGGGTAAAACATCTTTATTATTGTCCATGGTGACCCGGACATAGATGGGGAGAGGAAAAAGTCCATCTCTCAGGGTCCCCATGAGGGATAAGGCCTAGACAGTTAACTAAGAGTACTGTGCCCATGGCTCCTGAAGGCCATTCATGACTGCCACATAGCCGCCTTTCATCTTTCAGCACAGCTCTCCACCCCTTGGGAAAAGTGAAAAAAAGGGAATTAAGAAGAAAAGGAAAAGGAAAGGCGGAGAAGAAAAGAAGACATGCAAAATTAGTTAAGGAGAGGGTTGAGGTCCAAGGTACGGGCGGGTCCCCTATTTTGGGCCCCATTTTTTGTCTCCTAAGCCCCCTATGACAACAATGAGCAAGGTTTTTGGGGGATATTAATATAAGTAATAATATTTGACTTTTGTTAGGATAAAGAATAGAAAAGGGGAATAGGGAAAATCAAGATATTTATTTTATTTAGTTCACATATCACAAATTAAAGTTACATCTTATTTTCCTTATCAAATATTATTAATCTACTGTCCTGTCTTTTCAGTACTGGCATTAATCTATATGTACATAAAAAAACACATGTATACTTATATACATAAACATGTATACACATATATAAAACGTATATATATATATATATATATATATATATATATATATATATATATATATATATATATATCTACCTATCTATATGTGTGTGAGTGTGTGCATGTATGTGTATATTACATGTATATACATGTATAAATACATTTACATATTTATACATAAATACATACACATATGTATTATACAAACTCAGAGACATATATATTTTAATAATATATATATATATATATAATATATATAATATATATATATATATTATATATGATGAGGACATACCTGAATATATAGATAGAAATAAAAAAAATAGACTAATGAATAAAGAAAAAAGACAATAAATAACTATCAAGATAGATAAATGGTTGTATAAATTAACATTAATAAAAAAAAACATGCATAACTACCACCACATTTTGTAAACCTCTTCTATTATAATAAAATCCTGTTCGAAACTAAAACACTCTTTTTAAAATGGCCAACAACTTCCATTCACCCCTATTAAGTGGCAGAGGAGCAGCTTTCCTTAAATGCTATGGGCCAGGAGTAGCTGTTGACTGCCCTGATCAGTGAGTTTGCCAAATAAATATTCTGTTGGCTCATATACCAGTCATAATGCATAAAATTTTTTTGTTAAAAAGAACTACACCATTAAGGTGTAATACTTATCTATCTATCTACATATATATATATATATATATATATATATATATATATATATATATATATATATATATATATATATATTTATATATATAAAGAGATCCTGCAAAATTTAGAACATTTCTTTCCTATTAATGTCAAGAGGAAGTGTACATCTTTAACTGATACTAATTGTTACTCTCATCTGATTCGCCATAATCTGTTTCCATGAAAATACATTACAAATCTCACAGCACTATGACTCCTCCTTTATAAGTACTCTCATATGGAGCAGTTTTATGAGAAGGCCTTGTTCCAAATCTCACAGCTGTATGGTTTCTCTTTTGTGTGTAATTTCATATGCCTTACTAGTTTACTCTTCTGAGAGAAGGCCTTGTTGCAAATCTCACAACTGTATGGCTTCTCTTTTGTATGTGCTCTCATATGCCTTACTACATGACTTTTGCATTTTAAAAAGGGCCCTTTTTGCAAATCTCACAGCTGTATAGTTTCTCCTTCTATGTATTCTCATATGGATCTAGTTTATGTGAGAAGGACTTTTGCAAATCTCACAGGTGTATGGCTTTTTCTTTTGTATGTACTCTCATAGGGCTTCCCAACGATTTCTCTGTGAAAAACCTTTGTTACAAACCCCACAGCTGTATGGTTTTTTCATCTGTATGTACTCTCATATGAATTACTAGATTAGCTCTATGCAAAAAGTTCTTGTTACAAATCTAACAGCTGTATGGCTTCT
>NC_051429.1:5579388-5624388 GCF_015228065.2 Penaeus monodon
TTTTTCTTTCTTTCTTTCTTTTCAACCCATTAGTTAATTCTTTTTAACCTCTAGTTATTTTTTTTTTCTTTTTAGACCTCCAGTTATTATTATTATTATTATATATTTTTTTACCTCAAGTTAATTTTTTCTCTTTTTTTAACCTCAAGTTAATTCTTTTTAACTTATAGTTAATTTATTCTTAACCCTCAACTTAATTTTTTTATCTTTTTTTTTTTTAATCCTTTAGTTAATTAAGATAATTCGGTTAAGGAAACGCACTCATTTCCTAGGCTAGGAAAGTTTTTTAAGGTCATATTATGATCTTTATTTAATAATTTTGAGTGTTTTTTGCAAGAACTTTTAGCTTATCTTTACCTAAAATGTGATAAAAAAAATATATAGATCCTTTTTAGTAGTTTTGGATGTTTTTTCATGAAATTTTGGCTTGTCTTTACTTGAAATGTGACTTTTTCTTTCATCTTTATAGACCTGCTCCCCTTCCCCCTACCACCACCACCAAAAAAAAAAAAAAAAAAAAAAAAAAAAAAAAAAAAAAAATCCCATGTTCCGTATATTGCAAGGGATATGGTGAAAAATATAGGAGAGAGAAAAAAAATATATATATATATATATTCCATTTCCTCTAGAATTAGCATACAAGAGGTTGTTGCTCCAGCAAAGAACAACGAACCTGAGCCATGTTAAAAAAAAAAAAAAAAAACTATAATGCTTAAACAGGACATGGGTTTGTTGTTCTTTGCTGGAGCGCCAACAGGAGAGACAACCCAAAGGGAACTCACTCACGCCTAAAAAATTCAAACTTACAACTAAATATCTTATCTTATCTTGCCAAATTAATAAGTAAAGGAAGATGATAATAAATAATGAAATAATGAATAATAAAAATAAAATAATAAAAAAGATGAATAGTAAATAATAAAATAATTAATAAAAAAAAATACTTAATAAAAAAAAATACTTAATAAATAAATAATATTAAATAAGTCATTTTGTATGTCAATTGTTTGTCATTTTATCTATTAATTCTTCCATCTATCTATCTATCTATCTATCTGTCTATCTATCTATCTATCTATCTGTCTGTCTGTCTGTCTATCTATCCATCCCTTCTTCCATCGATCTTATTCTTATATTCTTTATCTTATCTTGCTTATCTTTATCTCCTCCTTAACTCTTCTTCAATCCTCTCGGAAAATCGAGGGAAAAAAGACAAAAAAAAAAAAGATACTAATGATTAACTAAAATATGTTTTTCTTGATGTTGAAGGAAACGAGGCTTTCGCTTTGTTGCCGTTCGCGTAAGTTGAATCCGTATTAAATTGCCGTTCGCGTAAGGGAATCCGGATCGGCTTGATGTTCGCGGAGGGAATCCGGGTGTGTACATATATTTGTATATATAGATATGATATATATATTTATATATATAAATGTGTAATACACACACACATATATGTGTGTGTGTGTGTGTGTGTGTGTCGTTGTCGAGATATATATATATATATATATATATATATATATATATATATATATATATATATGTATATATATATATATATATATATATATATATGTGTATATATGTATATATCTGTATAATGTAAATATAAATTTATATATGTATATTGTATATATGTATGCATATATGTATGTATATGTATATATGTATATATATATATATGTATATGTATATATGTATATATGTATATATGTATATATGTGTATATATCTATCCATATACATGTTTATATGTTAATATTTATATACATATATTATATATAGAGATAGGATGGTTTGGGGAAGAGGGAAGAGATATTTGGGAAGATGCTGTGGCTTCTTGAGAAGATGGGAGGGGAGTCGAGCGAAGTACAGATTTGGAAATTGTAGAAAGAGAAAAGCCTCATTGGTATGCTTCTTGTCTGGCCTTATGCAGAGTGAGGCCTAGTTTGAATCTGAGAACTGCTACCTCAGATTCGAGCTTATAAGCAGAGCAGCTCCTATAAAATACATTATGGGAGCCAACTCAATTAGTACACTGGCGTAACTGAGCAGAGTAATTCAAATGTTCATTACCAGGTTGGGCACACAGAGGGCAGCAAGCTGTGGAGCAACAGAGAAAAGGTTGATATGGTTAGATAGGGAAGGACACTCCACCAATATAAACCATAGGGGCAGTCATGTCTACGGAAACTAATCTTGTCAAACTGGTGTTGGACTTGTGTTGGCCTCTGGGAGGAATAGTGTAACACTGGACTGCCAGTCGATGAGGCATGCGAACAAGTCTTTTCACAGTCTGACCAGTCCTTATTGTAGACAGGACAGTTATTTGGAGAGATGGAAACAGTTCTGGTACACGTATTAAGGGAGGAGTGAGGTTGGGCAGGAATAGGTTTGACAGTGAGGTCATCCGAGATATATAGTGCATGAGCTTGTATATATATATATATATATATATATATATATATATATATATATATATATATAATATATATATATATATATATATATATATATATATATATATATTTATTTATTTATTTATTTATATATATATACACACATAGACATACACATACTTATATATATAGGATAAGTATATATATTAATAGTATATATAATATATAGAGATTACAGTATATCATGATATTATATAAGGTATATATATATTTAACTAGAATATTATACAGAATAGAGATAAGATACATAGGAAGTATATATAATAAAGTACACACATATAGTATACTAGAGTATATATAAGTATATTTAATATATATATATAAATAGTAGTATAATTATGAATAAGTATATATGACATATGGCGGATCAAATGACTGTGAATGAATTTGCTTTTGTCAGAGTACGAGTGATATGATATAAGTTAAAGAATATTATAGATATATATATAATAGTATAAAAGTATATACTAGTAGTATAATATATATATTTAATTATATATAAATGAATATTTTTCATTTTTATTGATATAAAGAGGTATTGATGTAAAGAGCTGTTATCTCTTAACACGCGCATTTCCATTTACATCTTAACCTAAATCAAACATATATAGAATGATTGATGGATAGATCATTTTAATATATAGACAGGGACAAAGAAGTAGACTATGAATAGAGATATCGAAAGAGTAATAAAAAGTTAGCAGATTAGTGATAACTGTTATGTTAAAAGTAACATTCATAAAATAACATAGAAAATATACAGACATTTTTGTTCCCCTTTGCACATAATAATAAGTAATGTTGAGAGCTAAAGTACTGTCCGCTTTTTAAAATGGCCAACAACCTTCCAGTCACCAGGTAAGTGGCATGAGGTGCAGCTTCTTAAATTCTATGACCAGGAGTATCTGTTGAACTGCCCTTGATCAGTTGAAATGAAGTTTAACCCAACAAATATTATATGAGACTTAAATAAAGTCATAATGCAAAAAAGCATTATGTTGTATAAAGAACTAGTAGTAGGTGTAATGTAAAAAAAAAAAAAAAAAAAAAAAAAATAGAGTCGCTCAAATTAGAACATTTCTTTCTTATATAATGTCCTTGAGAAGCGTATTCCCTTTGTGAAATAAATATTTACAAATGGCTTGGTGACCGTATGTAAATAGACAATATGGCTGAAAGTTATTGCAAATCTTACAGTTGTTTGGCTTCTCTTTTGTATGTACTCTCATTATGTGGCATGAGGTTTCATTTCATGCAAGGCTTCTGCTTCGTATTTACTCTGATGTGCTTCACCATAGTCCGTTTCCATTAAAATACATTATTACAGATCTCACAGTAGTAAGGCTCCTCCACTATATGTACTCTCATATGGATCAGTTTTATGAGGAAGCCTTGCTCCAAATCTCATAGCTGTATGGCTTCTCTTTTGTATGTACTTTCATATGTCTTACTACATGACTTCTCTGAGGAAGGATCATGTTGCAAATCTCACATTTGTATGGCTTCTCTTTTTGTATGTAGTTTCATATGACATACTACATTACTTTTCTGAGAGAAGGCCTTGTTGCAAATCTCACAGCTTTATGGTTTCTCTTTTGTATGTACTCTCATAAGCCTTACTAGATTACTGCTAAGCAAAAAGTTCTTGTTACAAATCTCACATTTGTATGGCTTCTATATTGTATGTACTCTCATATACCTTGTTAATTTAGATTTTTCTGTGAAGTCCTTGTTACAAATTTCACAACTGTATGGATTCTCCTTGGTGTGTACTCTAATGTGCGCTACTAGGCTACCTCTTGCAGAAAAGGCCTTACTGCAAATTTCACATTCATAAGGATTCCCATCTGAATGTACTCTATTGTGCCTTACAAGCTGGAGCCTCATTCTTAGAAATGAGCACTTTATTGCAAATTCTTGCAGTGCTGTATAGTATTAGTTCATTGCATGTATTCTCATATGCCTCACCAGATGATCTTTCGTGAGCACATATGTATTGTTGCAAATTTTTACAGTACTATAGTGGCTCTCTTTGTATGCAGTCCCATATGGCTTACTCCACGTCCTTTGTTTGTATAGAAGGTTTATTGCAAATCTCACTTTGTAATGGCTTCTCATTTGTATGTACTCTCATATGGATCACTAGACTACTGTTTATGTGAGAAGGCCTTGTTGCAAATCTCACAGCTGTATGGCTTCTAGCTCCCTGTATGTTCTTCTCACATGGACTTACTAGATTAGATCTATGCGAAAAGTTTTTGTTACAAATCTCACATCCGTATGGTTTCTCCTTTGTATGTACTCTCGTAAGCTTTGCTAGATTAGATTTATCTGTGAAGTCCTTGTTACAAATTTCACAACTGCAGTACTTCTTTTTTGTATGTACTCTAATTTGACATACAAGATGACCTCTCTCAGAAAAGGCTTATGTCGAACAGATCGTATATAACGGTCTTAGGCTTCTCCTTTGTATGTATTTTCATGTGCCTCACCAGATTATTTTTCAGTGAGAAGGTATTACTGCAAATTTCACAGTTGTATGGGCTTCTCTTTTGTATGTACTCCAATGTGCGTTACAAGATAACTACTCTTAGAAAATGTCTTACTGCAAGTGTCACAGGTATATGACTTCCTCTTTGTATGCACTCTCATGTTCTTCAGCAGATTATGTTTTTGTGAGATGTCCTTGTTACAAAGTTCATAGCTGTATGTTTTTCTCCTCTGTTAATGCATTTTCATACATGAGATTAAAAAAACTAGATTGTATGGGATGTCTTGTTGCAAGATCTCAAGTTATATGGCTTCTCCTTTCGTGTGGACTCGTCTGTGGTTAGTGATGTTAATCCTTTTGACACAAAAAGGAGGGAGCCTTGCCATCACATCCTCACATACAAAACATTTCCTTTGGATTCCACTTTTAGGTTATCATGCATCCTCTCCTTCGTCTTCTAGATTACAATCCTGAAGCCAAGTTCACATCGTCTTTCGTCATGTAGCCTCATGTCCTTACACCATAATGATTTAATGAAAAAATGACTCCATGATAGCTGCATTTACATTACACACTTCATTTCTCAACTTCTCATGAATCAAGTGGTCTGCGTTAATTTTCAGGCATGTAACTTCGTGACACTTCGTTGATGTCTTCTTAACGCTGACTCCTTGCCGACATTTCCTTGTCTGTGAGTGGTGCCGAGGCACCCCATTCTCCGATGAAACTCTCATCACCCTGGGATAGAAAATATAACTAACATAGCCACATGTTTTAACATGAAGCTAAATTACAAAATCTTCAATCACCTATACGATAAACGTACACATATATAAACAGGGCAAATATATAGAATATTACATAATATATACACATATAAATTTATAAATGAAATACGGATTTATTACACAATATCTAATGATATTATATATATGATATAATTATATATATGATAGATATTAGTATTATATATATAATATATATACATATACTATATATATATATAGTATATATATATATAGTAGATGATATAAACGTATATATCATATATTATATATATATATATATATATAGACTCTAGATATATATAGTATATAGGTATATATATATATATGTTATATTATATATAATATACTAATAGTTATAATATCACATTACATATATATATATTTGTAATATGACATATAGGATATATAAATACATATTTAATAAAAAATCGTATATTCTTTATATTCACTATAAATATTTAATAGTAAGTACTGAATAGCTACTAACATAATTCATCTATAAGGCAATATAACGTATATGTCATATATATACAGGATATATATATATAGTAAATACTTAGTATAGTATATATATATATATATATTATATAGTGATATATAATTACATGTATGTATAGTACACACATAATATGACATTATTAATTTCGACATATAAAAATATATATTTCACACACATACATCAATTTATAGTACTCCATAGATACTTATGTATAATATATATACACATATGTGAAACATATATAAATATGTATATAGATATATATATATATATATATAATATATATATATATCTATATATATATATATATAAATTTAGATGCAATATAGTATATACATCTATAGGAATCTATATATATATATATCATATATATATATATATCTATATATATATAGATCATGTATATATATATAATATAAATATATAGATATTATATATCTCTATCTCTAATATCTATATATATATATAGCTATCATATCATGTATATAATCTCATATTATATATTTCTAGATTATATATATTATCTATATAGAGATATATATATTATATATATATGTGAGAATAGATTTTACTATTATCATACCCCATATATATATATTCTCTATATCTTCTATATAATATATATATATTATATAGATGCTATATATATATATATAATATATATATAATATCTATTATATATATACAAATGTGTGTGTGTGTGGTGTGTATGTGTGCATATTTAAGTATACATGAATACTAATGAAAAAATGTAAATTTTATAAATGTAATATAGAATAAATGTATATATGTAGAAACGATGATGTATATTCAATATATATGATGTATAAATATATAAACACATATATGAACTGTATTATACTATAGCCTATATATAGATATATATATATTCTATATTCATATATAATAGATATATATATATATAATATATATATAATTATATATATATGTATATAAATATTTGTATGTGTGTGTGTTTGTGTGTGTGTGTGTGTGTGTGTGGGTGTGTGTGTGTGTGTGTGCATATATATAAGTATAAAAGTTTAAATATACATAAATATATGTATAATAGAATAATTTTCTTAATGTATATGAATAAATGTTTAATGTATAAACAGATGTACACATATATAAGCATTCATATGTATTACTTTTTTGGTAGAATCTTATATAACAGAATAATAATATGGAATACAGATAGATAGATAGAGTATGAATTTGCATCATATCAACTATAGTTAGTATAATGAATCATATATTTATGTATATACAGATAAATAGTCATAATATATAAATATATATTCATCCAAACATCCACACATCCACACACCCAGACACCCACACGCACCCACACACCCACACATACACACACACACACACACACACACACATACACACACACACACAGAACACACACACATCACACACACATATTGTTATATATATATATATTATATATATAGCTATATATATATATGATATATATATATATATACACACACAGTTTATTCTCATATGTTAATGGTATATTAATAAGAGTGGATACATATATTTATATATATATATATAATATATATGATATAGGTTATATATATATATATATAAATCTATATTATATATAATAGTATAGTATATAATATATAGATATTATATAATATATTATAGGATAGAGTGATACATATAGTATATTAATATATAATATATATAATTCATTATATAATGAATATTGATGATATTTCGGTAATATATAGAATACTATAGTGCGTGGTATAATATTATGTTGTGTGTGTATTCTTAGATATATATTATTAATGTATTTATATAAATGCATATATACTTCACTATAGAATATACAGTACAGTATAATGAATGTATAAGAAGTATAGTAAGTTATATATATAGTCTATATATATAGTAATAGATATAGACTAGTAATATATAATTTATAAATTAGTAATAAGTACTCTAATCTATATTTATCTATTGTGTCTAGTAATAAGTATGTATAATTATGATATATATATAGTACTATATATATATCAGTATAGATATAGATATATATATAATATATATATTTTATAGTATATATACAGTATATATAATATATACATACATATATATATATAATATATATATATTATATTATGATATATATATATATATATATTATATATATATATATATTATATAATATATCTAGGTATAATATATGTATCATTGTAGATATATACCAGTTATAAAAATATATTATTACACATGTCATGATATAGAACGAGCATATAAGATAGATAGATAGATATAAAACATATTTATAGTATTCATTAATATATATGTATATATATATATTATATGGATAATATATATGTATATATATATATATAGTATGAAGATAATAGAGGTATACTGATAATATATATATTACATAATCATATAGATACACAGTATACTATTGAATACGTAATAGAGATATCTAGTCTATAGACACAACCACAAATACATATAGACCATATATATGTATTTATGTATGTATATAAGAGGACATACATAATGTCTGTCATATAGTTATATAGTATGAGTGCACATGTGGTTTATATACATATATACAGATACCATGACAAGATATATCTAGAAAAAAGCTCTCATCGAGTCTCCGATACATATCTATTATACGTATATCATATATGTGTATATATATATATATAGTATAATATTAACATATATATATATATATATATATATATATATTCAATATATCCAGTCCATATAATTTCTCATATATATTCTAGTAATAGTAAGTGTATATATATATCTGAATAATAAGATACTGTGCAGTAGTAAGTATATAGTATATGTGATATATATAGTAACAGAGTATATATATAGTGATTAGGATATATATAGATAGTATAATAGGTGATATGATACGTCCTATAATGTTTATGTGTGCATAGATATTTAGTACATACATACATATATACGTGTGTGTGTGTGGTGTAACTTTACATAATATATAATTGCAATATGATTTATATAATCCATATATTCAGTTCGAATCAGAGCAATAAATACACACAGGTTATATACTGTGTATATAATTTCATATAATAATAAGCAGTACGTATGATATATGTATAATATAGAATATATTATATATATATATATATATATATAGATAAATATAAAGTGAGAATATACAGTATATGAGAATTTATATAAAGTGATATCGAGCATTTCATATATATTAGTATATAAGATATATATAAGTATATGTATATATATATATAAGTATATGTGATGGTATTATATATTATAGTATACTATATATATATGTAAATATAGGTATGTAATATTATAAATTGTTGTGTAGATATAAGTAGTATCTATTATATAATATATATTATGTAAATAGTAGGTATGATATATATATATATTAATATAATAGTATATAATAGAGTAAGATATACATCATACAGAGAGAGAGAGAGAGAGAAGAGAGAGAGAGAGACGTGAAGAGAGTGAGATAGAGAGAATAGAAATCAGGAATTTAAATATAGTACAGATAGTTATACATTCATATATATATAATTAGTTATGATATAATAGATATGAAGTGTATATAATAGTATACGATAGAATAATTGGTAAGATCTAGTAAGATATACATATTACACACCAAATAGCTATATATCGATATTATGTATATGATGGCATGTATAGTATAGACATACATACTGCAATTCAGTATGTTATATACATATATGCACAGATAGCTATATGTAGCAATTTTATATACAAAAATTCTCTCTCTAGTTGTATATGTATATTACAAATATTATGTGATAGATTATATATATATATATATATATCATAGTAATATATATATATATATATATATATATTAGTTATTTATAAGCATATTTAATATATATGTGTATAATAGACAGTACATATAATATATTAGTATATATATATATTCATAGTATTTAAGAGATTATAGTGAATATAATTATATATATATATAATATATGTATATATATAATAGGTATATAGTGCTATAGCAGCGTATATATCAAGTATATCTAGTATATATATATCTATCTATTATATATCTATAATATTATAGGTATATGAATAGTATGGAATGAATGTTGACAGTCATGTATACTATGTTTATATAATATATCCCTGCATAAGCATATCGATCCTGGTCTATATTTAATCTACACATCTCTTTGTATCTACAAATGTTATAGTAAATACACAATGTAACCTTAATATATACATACATGTGTATACTGATGAATATATGTAAGGAATTATCATCTATACTGTGTGTATATGTAAAATAATATATAATAATATATATCCAGATATTTTACATTTGTAGATATATGAGATAGATTAGATAGCATATAGATCATGTTTTATGCATTCATATATATATAGAGATTATATATAAATTAATATATGTATAGATATATATCGTGTTATATATATATATATCTACATATACAGATGATCTATACTATATATAGATATATATATGATATATGTGTATGAGATATATATACGTAATGATATATTATATATAGTATATACTTATCTAATATATTAGAACGAGTAACATATAACTCCACACATATATAGCGTTTTGTATTCTCTATATATTATTTATATATATAATATTATATGTATATATAAATACATAACATATATAAGTAGTAGTATATTATAGTAAGTAAGGGGAGAGTGTTATAGTATATATATATTTATATATATATATAGTGATATAATATGTTATATAGTAAGTATCAGCAACACAAATACGCATATACATACATATGTAAGGTATTTTATGTATATATAAGACATACCATAGTGCATGTGTTATTTAAATACTGCATCACGAGCAAGATAACTACATGTATCAATAGTTTGGATATACACAAAGCCTCTCTCTCCATATATATATTATAAATATTATATATATTATATACATATATAATATATATAGATAATATATTGTAGTATATATATTATAATATAGCTATATATTATATTATATAGTAGGTATATCTATAGTAAAGTATATATACATATAGTGATATTTTATATACATAATTTATAGATCTAAAATATATATATATATATATATTATATATACAGTTCATATAGTATAGTAATATAGTATATATATACTAGGTTATATATATATATAATATATATAATAGTATATCCATATCTATATATATATATATTGAATGAATGTTGAACAGTTATGTATATATTCATTAAATGTTTTTTAAAATTACACATAGAATAGTGTGGTATCTGTAATATACAGCCTCTCTGTTATTTTAAACAATAATATATATACAAACACATTGTAAAGTGTATCATATACATACATGTGGTCTATATGAAATTATATGTATGAATGTGATGTAGGAGAATATTGGTATAGATACAATGAGTGTGTAATATTGAGAATATATATAAAATTTTACATATTTCAGAAAGAAATTCACTGAATATAAGGGTAACTGTAATAACTTATGGAAAATTCTTCAAACGCTAGTTAGAAAATTAGCTATATGAGCTATACTACAACCAGTGGAAGTACACATAACAATCATCTTACGTTGTAATTAGACACGTCGCAAACAAATGTGCTGTAAGGGAGCAGACGGTAATGCTTTTTATTCTTTTCAGAGATGATCTACCTGCAACATATGTGTAACATTTTTTGACGTGTCATTATGATACGTCTCTCTGTTACTAGGTGGTCATTTCGTCATTTTGGAAACTGGTAATGAGTATCTCAATATTATCAAATCGTGTGGTGGTCGATATATAACAAATGGTATAATATATGTCGCCTATTACTATACTCCCGATGGTGTTCCAAGTTCTTGAAAAATTGTAGCAAATCACTTAACAATATTGCTGAATAACAATAACTTATCTAAAACACAACATGGTTTTAGAAATAGGTTATCTACTGAAACAGCTTTACTATAAATTACTGATGAGATTTATAATAACATAGATAAAAATCAGGTAAATTTGCACACATTATGCAAATTTTCTAATTCTTTTGATAGTGTAAACCATGAAATTCTCCTTAACAAATTGGTAAATTGTGAAATTGATACCTTTTGGTTTAAAAGTTATTTAGATACAAGGACCAAATTGGTAAGATCGATCAATCGATAAGTCATCAAAACAAGTACGCTTTTTCTGTGTTCTGCAACCTCTATTTAGGTCTGATCTTATTTACAATTTTCTTAATGATTTATCAACAATAGCCCATAACTGCCTTATAGTGCAGTACACTGATAATTAAAAGTTTCTTCATAGTGCTCAGTAAACAACTTAAATACATTAATAAGAAAAACTCAACATACTCTTACACAAGCAAGATTAATATTTTGGCACAAAAACGCTAGTCGGGGGCAGAACTATCTCGAATTTCCAATGACACACCATAGAGATTGAA
Organism: Penaeus monodon; assembly: GCF_015228065.2. NCBI lineage: Eukaryota > Metazoa > Arthropoda > Malacostraca > Decapoda > Penaeidae > Penaeus > Penaeus monodon. Next base: position 5,592,121 of record NC_051429.1, read on the forward strand.
GCTGCTCTATCAAACTGAGCACTTCAGTGAATAATCTACATGACAGATTCGATGATAATTACCATCACTTGACAAAATACACATGGAAGGTAGTGGGTACCCTGGTATATTCTTACCACATAAGAAATCAAATCAATACTTGGAAAAACTGAGATCATGGTTGTGCACAAACTTTACAGCTCTAGCATAATTAACTATTGGTATGATAGCAAGGCATTTGGCGATTGTGCCTGAACAAGCACACCAAAGACACACTCACACACATATATAGTAAGTAGGATAGTTGTGGTGTGTGTTTTACAATATTTAATGCATATAAATGTATAGATAGATGTGTAGATATATAAAATTTACGTGTAGATCCTATATGTATGTAATATCATACATACTTAAATATACACATGTAGTTGTTATATATGTTAGAAATGTTATAAATATAAATACATGATCTATCATAATATAATATAGGATATATGTATACATATACCATACATAATACACTACATGCATAGGTTAGGCCACACACACACACCACACCCCTCACACATATAAATAGATAAGTTATATATATTATAAAGATAGTAATAGAGTATATTTAGATATATAAAGTATATATTATCAAATCGTATTATGATATATATACACTATTAGCGTACATATATAGATATAATATATATCTATGTATACAATGTATGTATGTATATATATATCTATCCATAGTATAGTTATATATCTATCTATCTATCTATATCATATATCTATATATAATATTTATAATATATCAAATCTATCATATAATCTCTTCATAGTCTATATATCTTAAATCGATACTTTCTATATCTCTATATCTTCTCTTAATGATATATATATACTCCTATGTATAGAGTATCCTCTCTATGTAGATATCATATATCTACTATATGTTATATATATCTCCTCTATCTATCTATCTATCTCTCATCTCTCTCTCATTACTTCTATACTTCGTATCTATCTCGATTTCTCTCTCTATTATATCAATCTAGTATATCTCTACATCGTAAGTATATATACGATGATAGACCATTATATATAGCTTATATCTCTCTATATATATATATAGTATATAGTATTATATAGATATATATAGTAATATATATATATATATATAGTAATCTATATATATAATTTATATTGTATATATATATATCATACCTTTTATATACATATATATGTCTCATAGTCATATATATTATATATATATCTATATATATATATATATTATATATATCATATAATATTAAATGTGTGTGTATTGGTGTGTGTGTGTGGGTGGTGTGTGTGGATACATATGCATGTAGTGTATTATATATGTATATGTTAATATTATACTATATTTAATCTATATATGATATATAGTATTATGTTAATAGTAAAGTATAATATATAGATAATATATATATATATAGTAGATATATATGATGTTATATTATATAATATATATATAATGTATATATATATATTATATATATATATATACTATATCTATAATAATATAGTGATTTTTTTAAATATAATATATTATATATATATCTATATAAGGCATATATATGCATAAATACATAGCTGTATCTGAATTAGGTTGTCCATATAATATAAATATAGATGATATCATGTATATATTTCTGTCTTTATATATATATATATTAAATATATATATATATATATATATATATATATATATATATATACATATATATATATATATATATATGTATATAAAAAAATATATTATATATATAATATATATATATATATAGATATATAATATATATATATATCTATCTATAATACTATTATCTATATATGTATATCGTATATATATATTTATATATATATATCTATATATATATATATAATAGTATAGATATATATTTCTATATATTATATTCTAATTTTATATATATATATATATAATCTATATATATAGAGAATGTGATATATGACTATATAGATCTATATATATATATTATATCACATAGTTTATTTATAGCATACACATATCTATAAATAGACACATGAAGAAATAGTATACATGGTATTACATACTTATATATATATAATATGTATATATTATATAGTATATATATATCATATATATATATATATATATAATATAGATATACAATATATAATATATATATATTTAGTATATTAATGTATATATAGTCATATAGTCTAATGTAGTATATATAATATATATAGTAAGTATATAATTGTATGTAGTCAGTATAAATTATATGTAAATTGTATATATGTAATATGCATATATATATAATAATAAGTAGAGATATATATTATTGTATATTATATATAGATATGGTAATAGTATGTGTGTATATATATACAATTACTACATATATATATTATATATTATGCATAATAAGATAGTCAGTATACATATGTATAATAAGTATAATAGTATAATATATATATCTATGTAAATATACCTTCATTATATATACAGAAATATATCATGTATACATACTTTTATGTGTATATATATATAATATATTATATATATATATATATAGATATAATATATATTATATAGGGGGTTATTATTACACATATACATATACATATATATAGACAGAAAATATACATGTATATCATATATGTTATGTATATAATTCTGTCCTTATATATGTATAATGTATATATAAGATATAATATCTATATATATATATATATATATATATATATATGTCTTATATATATATATATTATACTATATATTCTCTCTATATGTTTTATATTATGTATTATCTATATAATATATCTATATATATTATGATCTGCTCTTATATATCTAATATATACATATATATAATATAATATATATATCATAATATATATATATATATATATATGTGTGTGTTGTGTGTGTGTATATTGTCTATCATATATATCTTATATATATATATATTAAGTTTATTTTTATATATATATATATATCATATATATATATATATAATACTATATATCTATAGATATATGTTATGATATATATGTACTATCTCTATATATACATCTATATATACTATATCTATATATATATATAGTATATCTGATATATATATATCTATTTTTATAGATATATATATATATAGGTGTGTGTGTGTTTTGGTGTGTATGTGTGTGTGTGTGTGTGTGTGTTGTGTGTGTGTGTGTTTGCACTATAGTTATATGTGTATATATACTATATATTTATAATATATTGATATACATGATATATTTTCTGTCTATATATATGTAAATGTATATAATATATATATATATATATTATATATATATATAATATATATATATATACTATATGTATTGTATAATATATATATATATTATATATATATATATCTATATATATATATATATATATATATATATATATATATATATGATTTTGTTGTGTGTGTGTATGTGTGTGTGTGTGTGTGGTGTGTGTGTGTGTGGTGTGGGTGTGTGTGTGTGTGACATATATGTCTAATATGTGTATATATATGCATACTTATATTATATATATAAATAATGTGTATAAATTTGGATATATGAGTTATATTAGTTACTACCAAAAAATTTTATATTTATAACATCAATTGTATAGTATTATTTCACTCACCGAACGTTGTGATTTCCGTGCTCTCTCTACTGGTCCTATTTTTGAGTCTTATACTCCCAAATGGCCACGGCCTTTCTGTCCACTGCTCGACTGTGGAGGAAGCCCTATTTTTTTGTAGCAGTAAACGTAATATTTCACACAAATTAGTCCCTTGTATTCATTAAAACGCGAGCCTTTACGCTGTGTCCAGAACTTTCTTCCCTCATGAGCTTGTCTCCCGCATCTGTGCATCTCCTGTCCCGTCTCCCTCAGGTGGATATGTGTTTAAGATATTTCCCTTGGCTGGCCATTAAGTTTTGACTAAAATGGGCCATAAATGCATGTATAATTATTCTAGTTATCATAGTCTATCTTTCGTCGGTGATTACTAATTACAAATACTGGAGACGTGTTAATAAATGATTAGTCATGTTCCATAAAACTATTAAAGAATGTTTAAATAATGATGATTACTTTCTTTAGCAAATACTTTATTTATTGCGCTTATACCTTGCTTGTGTAATTGAACATAAAGTTGGTTTTGCTTAAATACTATGCGCTCTGACTCCCTCCTGTTCCAGGGAACAAGTCTAGAGAATGGGAGTGTCACGATTCGAGTAATTTTGAAAAGCTCTGTAAAGCCTTTGTCCTTTTCGCCAAATCTCGGTAAACATTAAAATATCTACACATATTTATATAATACATCTTTATAATACAAACACACATATATATATATATATATATATATTAATATATTATATATATATAATATATATTACACATATATATAAATACATACATATATTGCTATATCTATGCTATTTTATGTCAATATCTGAATTATATTTACATTATTCCCATACTATATAAATACACAAATATTTTGATATATAAATATAAACTATTTATATATATATATATATGTATATATATATATAATAATATATATATAATAATATTAGATATAATCTATAATATATATATGTGTGTGACAGTGTGGTGCTGGTGTGTGGTGTGTGTGTGAATATATATATATATGTACGTTTAATTTACTCTGTATTTTACATGAAATAATCATTTATTAATATTTTTAAATGAGGAAACTTCACCATCATGTAATCAAGTGGAGTGTCCCAATACTGACTGTTATTTTTAGAATGACTGCGCGTATATTAGCAATGAACGGTGGCGTTCATTGTAATATAAGCGCAGTCATTTTCTCCCCCAAATTAAAAGAAGTAAAACAAATTTTTATATACAGTTATATAATATATAATAATAGATATATACATTATATATATACACCCACACCCAAACATACACACACACTCACACACAGAAACAACACACACCAACCACACAAACACACGCACACGACACAGGATATAGTATATATATCTATATATAGATATATAATATAGTATAATAATAATATAGTATATATAGTTAATAAATAATATAGTCTATATAAGTATCATATATAATAATATATATATATACTCTCGTATATATATATACTAAATATCGTACTATGTATATAATAACATATCTAGTGTATGTATATCTATAGTCTATCTATATATCTCTCTCTTCTATCTCTATATTCTACTATGATACTCTATACTCCTATACTATTTATATAATCTCTCTGTATACGAACATATATATAATATATATATACTATATAGATATAATAGTATATATATATATAATATATAGTATATATATATATAATATATATATATAGATAGTACGCACATATATGTGTACTCAGATACATATCGCATATATAGTGTATAATATAGTATATATTATATATAGTATAAAATATATTAATCGTAGTATATATAGTACTTATAGTATATACATATATACACAGGTGTCATAATTTATATGTTACGTGTAGATATGCATCTATAAAATTAATGTATTGCATTGTACATGTACCATATATAGATATAATAATATATATATATATATATAGTTAGAAGTTATATATATATATATAATAGTATAGTATATATTATATAATAATATATGTGGATATGATATATTTCATATATTCTATATACATAGCATAGATAATGTGCATATATCTTATATATCATGTTATATATAGTATAGTATATGTATATATATAAAGTATATATTTATATATATAATATATATATAAGGCTAATATATATATCTATATAGTATATATTATGTTCGTATATATATATAATATATGTAGTCTATACACCTACACAACACACACACACAAACAACACACACACTCACAGCACAGGCGACACACACCCACAACACATATATAAGATATATAAATAGATATAGATATAGATATATTATATATAAGATATATAGTATATAAGAGATATATATATCTATCATATATATATATATATATATATATATATATATATACTATTATGTAATAGTAATATATATACTATATCTATTGGTGTGTTCTATATAGTGTATATAATATGTAACTATAGATATATATATAAGTATATATGATTACAGTATAATATATATAAGATATATATAGAGTGACAGTAATATATTAGTGTGTGGTATCTATGTATATATATAGTAGTGCATTGATTATAGTATATTGATATAATATATATATATATGTAATATATATAATATATAATAATAGTATAATATATATAATATATAGTATATATATAGATCATTCATACATATACTACCCTATACATATTATATATATATAAGAATTATATATAAGATATATGAATATATTATATATACAATATATATATCGGTATATATATATATACATATATGTAATATATATGTTTTTTATATACTTATATATATATATATAATATAGATGTTTAATGTATATATATATAAAAATATATATAGCCATAATATCTATATATAATATAGATAAGATATAGATAATAGATATATATATATTATGCATATTATATAGTATATTATAATAGTAAGGTAAGTACATATATTTTGTGAGATATATATGCCACACCTACATACACACACACACACACACACACGAGAACACACACACATATATAGTATCTATAATAGATATATCATACGTAGTATATATATATATATCTATATATATATAATAGATATAATATAGTATATATAATTATCTCTGATATAATATATATATATATATATAGATTATATATATATAGTAGATAGTATAGTATATAATAATATATGTTTTATATATAAAGTAAACATATATATATATCTAGATATATATTAAATATGTCTATATATATATAGTAGATATATATATATATATATATATTATATATGATATATATCTCTATATAAGACCATCCAGCTACGATAATATAATACATTATCTATTATATATATATCGATATATATTATATAAATATATATACATATATGTGTATATATATATAAGAGAGTGTATATATAATACGGTGTTGTTGATGTGATGTGTGTGTGTGTGTGTGTGTGTGTGTATTTTGATATATATGTATAATGTTATAGAGATTGTGTACTATCGTTATATGTCTTCATCGATTATCTCAGTCTATCTATCCCTTCTATCTATCTATTTAGTCTTATAAGGTGTGTGTGTTTCTGTGTGGTTTGTGAGTGTTTATGTTTTTAATGTGTATCTATGTACAGACTTAATATATGTAGATAGTGTGTGTGTGTGTGTATTGCGTGGCATTCATGTGTGTATCTATACATGTGGTTTTATTTAGAGATATATACATATATAATACAGAAATATATTCGTATTAACGCTGTATATGAATTTAAGTATGTAGAAATGCATTGTGTCCTAATGTAGAGAGTAGAGGTTCTTGGTTGGAAATCGCACAGCTGTATGGGTTCTCTTTTGTATGATACTTTCTATTCCTTCTAGATGACTTTCTCAGAGTAAGACCTTGTGGCAAATGTCATAGGTGTAATGGACTTTCTCCTTTGTGTGGTACATCTTATACTTCTGTGTTACAATAATTTCACATGTATGTGTGCTTCCTCTTGTTGTGTACTCTAAGTGTGCTCTTAGGTTACCTTTTGCGAGAATGGCTTATTGGAAATCTCGGAGCTTTTAGATTGTCACAGCACCATGATATTCTCATGTGCCTCTCAGATTTTTTTTTTTCGTGAGAAATTTATCGGTTCTAATTTTAAGCACATAAGTATAGCTTACTCTTTTGTATGCACTCTATATGCCATTCTACATTTCTTTTTGTATAGAAGCCTTATTGCAATCTCACAAGCTGTAGGTCTTCTCCGTCTATGTATTCTTTATGGCTTCCCCATACGAAGTTTCAGTATGAAAGCACACCTATGGTTATGTAAATCTCACAGGCACTAGGTCTCTCCTCTGTGCATAATCTCCTTGACGCACTAGATTTAAGCTCTAAGCGAAAATTTCTGGTTACAAATCTCACATCTTATGGCTTTCTCCTTTATAGTACTCTCACATACTTGTCTACTAGATTTCTGTTATCAATTACTCTACTCTGCACTACTAGGTGACCACAGTCTCAAAAAAGCACCTATTGCAGCTATTGATACTTTTCCTTTGTGTTCTCATATACCTCACCAGATTTATTTTTTCGTGAGGAAGGCATTGTTTGCAAACATCCTCGCAGTTATAAGGCTTCTCTTTTGTATGAACATCTGTATTGCTTTAAAGATGACCCATCTCAGAAAGGCTTTATTGGCACTATCGTGCAGTGCTTGTATGGCCTCTCAAGCATGGCATGTAGTCCTCATGTGCCTGACACAAGTTATTTTGTTTTCGTGAGACAGGTATTGTATAGCAGAATTATCACAGTTGTATGACTTCTCTCCTATTGTGTGGACTCTTCATTTGACTGCTTATGTGACTCTTTTGAGCAATTCCTTGCCACCACACCTCACATGAAAACATTCCTTGTTGTTCCACTTTTTAATTGGTGTTCCTCCTTCAGTCTTTCCCTCGCACATCTCGTGAGCCTATTGATGACCAACGTCTTCCACGTCCTAAGCACAAACAGCACTTTGACACTCATTACACCTTAAGCAAGATATAACAACGAATCTTTTGCATGTACCAATTCATTAATTTTAGATCATGAAGATTATAAAGAATGACTGTGCTGCATCACATTCACATTACAACACACATCATTTCGTCGCTTCATCTCCATTACTAGTGGTTCCTCTTTATTTAAGGCATGTAATCTTCAATGACATCTTCGCTTGATCTCTTCTTTGTGCGGACAATCTTGCGCCGACTATTTCCTGCCTTGATTGGGGCCAAAGGCATCCTGTCACCGCGGAAACTCATCATTGCCTCTGTGAACGGAAAGTAAGAACCAAAATAACAGACTGCATATTATAAAATCATACATAACGTATATATATATATATATATATATATATCGTCATATATTAATAAAACTAAATATATTATAGTATAGTAATATATATATCCATATTACAACATAGTGTATCATATATGGTATAGTTAAAGATAGTTTCACATTGTATATATATATCATATTACCTATATATATATATATATAAAGTAATATATTGTTCTATAATATAGTATATATAGTATAGTATATATAGATATATATATAGTACATATATACTATATACAATATATATATATCATATATAATATATATATATATATCTATATATATATGTATATATCTATATATTAATATATATATATATATACTCTATTATAGATATATATATATATATAGTATATCTATATAGTCTATATTATATATATAGGATGTTTACATAGATATATATATATATCTCTATATATATATATATCTAATACCAACATATATATCTATATATATATATATCTCTAATAGATAGATAGATAGATAGCATAGATAGATTAGATAGATAGATAGATATTATATACATTTAATACAATATATCTATAATAAATCATCAGTATATATATATTTAACACTAAATATATTGTGAATATTGGAGTATCTCTAACTATATGTATTTTATATATAACTAATATTAAAAAAAAAACACAAAAATATATATTATATATGTATAGAGTACATATGTATATATATATATATATAATATAAGAATATTAGTATAATGCTATTAGCTTAAGTATAATATATATTTATATATATATAATCTAGTTGTATATTCGATATAATAGAGATATATATATAATATATACACGTACATTTTCCACCCAAAAGATATATTCACACACAACATATATAAATGTATATATACATATAGACTTATATATAAATACAAATACAGATCTCTATGAAACCAACACACTACACACACACACACAACCACACACACTCACACACACACACACATATATCTATATATTAGTATTCTATATAATATATATATATATATATATTTATATTATATATATATATATATCATATCATAGTATATAATATATATGCATACTGAGGAGGGAGTTTTGTTAATAGCTGAGAGTGAAGACATTTTTAATACTGAGGTGAAATGTTTTCATACGGAGGAAGAATGTTTTATACTGGAAGAGAGCTATATTATTATTGAGGTGAAGGTACTACGTTTTTATACTGAGGTGAAGATATTTTTATACTGAGGTTGAATATACGTTGTTTAATATCTGAAGTGGAGAATGACGGTTTTTTGATTTAGGGTGTTAGCCGTTCAACCATCCACAGCGGTGTCTGAAGGGCACACCCAGCCACACAATTTAGATAAATAAATAAATTGTTACTCTTTATGATCACAATTTTTCCTTATAAAAAGCAACTGTGCTCTAACGTAAAGGATGTAGTTGCCAAATGAAAGAATAGTTGATATCACATAACACCATGTTGCGTAGAACCTGTAATGGCCATCTATGTGTTTATGCACAGATGTATTAGAGTCCAGTTAGTATGCCGTATGACCGCCCTATTTTCCTGAGTTTTTTGGAGTTTTCTTTTGTTTTTAATGACATTCATATATCAAAAGTTATTATTAACTAACATAATCATCATTATGGTGATGTTCTTTCTATGATGATATATATTTTTTAACAGAATTACAGTAGTTGCCGCATAATGTTATTATGTCAAATATATGCAAAACTGTAATCACCTATTGCCCATGCTTGAGCGGATAGCAGGGTGGTAAATAAAATTAACATACTCTGTGGGATTTCATATAACCTGATCCTAGGTTGCTACCGTAGCAATTTCATCTTAACTAATAAACCAAACTAATAACCTTAAATGTGCTATTTATACACTACAATCTATTTATTCCCTGGACCTTCAACCCCATAAGCTACCTAACCAGGGGTATTTTACTCTTGACTTATTGTGAATAACATGCGCCTAGCCAGGTCAATTTACCCGCAGCCCAATGGGAATAAACGCTCCGACATATAAAAAAGAGTATCAAACCCCGCTCTTCGATAAAATCTAACGGGATTTCGCCCCGTCTGGACCACAGGTTAATATATATGATTAATATATATTCGAGCCAGGACAATTTACTACTGGATAGCCATGGAAAATACATGCGCCCAGCCATGGCTGATTTTACTCCTGGGCCCATGTAAAAACTCATCGCCTAGGCCAGGTAGCCATTTACTCCTGGGCCCATAGTGTAATAACATGCGGCTAGCCAGCTTCGGCCCCCATGGACCCCCTTGGCATAATGCAAACATGGCTGCATCACACGTGTAAGCTGAAAGAGGTTTCTTTCACAGAGTGTCGACCCAAGTGTTTCGTCCACGACATATGACTTACTGTACATGTGCCCCATTGAGGGTCATACCTCTATCCTGCCGTGAATGCTGGGTGAATTCTGTGCTCCCTCAGGCCCAGACCTGCTATCAAGACTGTGGTCTTATAATTATTATTTTAGTATTTGATTAGTTATTAGGGCTGGGAGTGGCGGAGGAAGACCACCACGGGTGTCGATCCAAGGAACTGTTAATCGATTTATTTCTTGTGATTATCAGTTTCATCCGCACAAGTTCCTATGGAGCCTTGTCCATGGTACCTTCCTCCTGCGATCATCATCATCATCATGGGTCTAATAACCTGCGACGGGCGCATGGCTGCATCCACCCTTTGCTTCCAGCCACGGAGGACTCCCTCGAGGCGAGTCTCCAGTGGCAGGCACAGGAGCGGCCATCTCTAATGTCCTTGCGACAGTCTCGTCATGACTGCCCAAGACATGACCTCCTAGTCCGTCCCACAGGTCCTCCTCCACCCGGTTGTCTCCGCACAGGGAGGGCGAGCTAGGTTGGCCATATAGCCCGGAGTTGGCGATCCCGGATTATGCAGTAACAGTCCCATGCAGTTTCACGTGTAACCCCTGGTGGGTTGGACACGTGGCCCTGCCACTGTAAACCCATGAATCCGGCGAAGGACTTGTTACAAAAGGTATCCAAGGCGAGACTAAAATCCAAGACACTGGATAGCGTCCAGGTTTCGCTTTTCATGAGAGTAAAACTGTCGGTATCAAGGCCTTGAAGACACACAGCTTGGTCCTTCTGCATAGGTCTGACATCTCCAAACGCTCTTGTTATCGAGTTCATGGTTCTTGTTGCCAACCAATCCTCTACGGATTCTTGGTCTGACAACCCACAGATATTGACTGGCTACCAGGATGTAAAACGTTCTGTTACTTTAAACATCTCAGCCGCAGCATGGATCGACTGAATGGTTCCCCTAACAGGCCCCCCAACGTCCTGAGAATCTTGGTCTTGGTCCAGGGAACCTCTAGGCATAGGTGCTTTTGCTCATTGCTAAATGCATCAAGCGCTGCCACAAGTGACTCCAGGACTCAGATAGGATGGCGACATCGTCGGCAAAGTCAGGTCCGAGCCTTATATTGTCATAGTGTAGCTCCACCTGACTTTGGCTGTAGCTCTTGCCCATTATCCATCCATACAAGTGTTGGAAACCTGCCATTGGGGTAAAAAAAAGTGGGGTTTGGGGTTTTTGGAAGTGTAATTCCCATAGAATAATTCCTATATACATCCATATACAGGATACATTTCGCTATGAGAACAAGTGGAGTTTTTTTGGTCTTTGCGTAGGCACTAACAGGAGATACACCCACAGTTTGTGGAGTGCATTCGTTCCAGACCTTTACCGTCGTGATTTGTTATTAAACCTCAAAACTAGACTTCAGAATGTAATTAATCTGTGAAAATGCGCCGGAAAACAACAGCATAACAGCATCAAACTACGAAGGTAGATTCCACTCTGGAGAGAACTGTTTTGAAAGTCAGAGTCAGAGTCAAAGTTTCAACTTTACCCGATGTAGTTTATGAATCTTTTTACCTCAATTACTTATAAAAATCTTTGAACCCAATTACTTAATATTTTTTTTTTATCCAGTTAACGTATAAAGAGGGCTGATTGTCAAAGTAGGGCTGTTCCCTACACTGGACCCCAGTCTCTGTCTCCTGAGCTTCCCCCTTCAACACGGCAAGGGTTAGGGGGTTTGGTCGTGTGATAACAGTGAAGCACCAGATCCAAGGGGTTAAGATTCTAATGCATTCTGTGCATGTTCATAATAAAGGATATCAATATCAGCTTCCATTGATATTTTCTCATTTATTTTAAGGGTACAAAGGCTTCTACAAAACTGTAACAAGTTGTATCAAGTGTACATATAAAGGCTGGATACAAGGCCCCAACCTAATGACTAACAAAACTAATAGATTGTTCAGGCATCTTCGCAATCATGTGCTCATAAACAGCAATCAGGATATTGAGCAGATTATCTACTCCGATGATAGGGGTTTGGCTTTTATGTATATACAGAACACAGACAGTTTAGAAGGGACATGACAGCTGGATGTTCTTCACTGTGTTCCTCTCCAGACTAACACAAGGCCTGAGATAAAAGCTTGCCTTTACATGAATCCAAATGGTTTTATCTCTAGTGGCTTGGAGAAAAGAAATATACTGAATAATGAATGAATTGTTATAAATATAACAACAATAATAAAAAGGGCATTTGGTATAACAATGTAGTCATAATGTGTAAAAAAACAGACAAAGGATGGAAACATGGATAGTATACCAAGTGTACATATGATGTGTGTATATATAGTGTTTACATACATATGTATATATATATATATATATATATAGTATATAGTTATTATAATAAGTATAATATAGGTATATAGTATAAGTAATATTATAATAATAAGTGTATATAAGTATATACGTATGTGTATGTACATGTATATCATGGATTGGGTGTGTGGGGGGTGAGGGTTAGTATTTATGTATAAGAATAATATAATTATGTGAAAATATCCATATAAATTGTTCACATTTACATTACTTAAACACCCGGACAGGGAACCAAATCCTCACACCTGCTGATGACCATTGTCAATTGATGTAAGATATGAATTGATAGTGTTCATTGTACTAGACATACATCATGAGGTATGAATGAAATGATAGCTTCACATAAAACAAAGGCATTTAATGCACTTTTCATATTTGTGTGCACTAGAATTACATATGTATTTCTGTGAAGATGAGGGGAATTGTTTTGGAATATATAGTCATATATATATATATCTATAATTATATACTATATATAATAGTGATATAATATATATACTCTAGTATAGTATATTTATATATATTCATATATATATATATATATTATATATTATATATATTATAACATTATATTATAGACACACACCACACACACTATATATATATAGTATATATTATATATATAGTAATATATATCTAGAGTAATATATAATATATATATATATAATATTTGTTACATATGTATAATATATTATATAATATATGATATAATACTTGATATATATAGGCGATATATATAATATATATCAGATATAGTTAATATATGTATATGTAACAGTATAGATAGTATAATTTATAATAGGAGATATATATATATATATATATGATATAAAGTATATATTTTACTAGTAGTATAAGTTCATAGATATATATATATAATATAAAGTGATACTATATGTATAATAATAGAATATATATTAATAGTATATAATATATTATATGTATTGTGATATGTATATATATGTATATATGCCCGCGCGCGCGCAACTGTGTGGGTTTGTGGTGTGTGTGTGTGTGAGTGTGAGCATTGTGGGCATGGGTGTGTGGTGTAGGGGTGCCTGTGTGATTTGTGAGTCTGTGTGTGTGTATGAGTTCTGAGGTGTGTGGTTTATGTTGTTTGTTGTGTGTTTTGTGTGTTTTTTTGTGTGTGTACAGGTTTGTGTGATGTGCCGTTGAGAGTGTGGGGTGTGTGTGTGTGTTGGTGTGGTGTGTGTGTGTGTTTTGTTTGTGTGTGTGTGTGTTTGTGGTGTGTGTATGTGTGTTGCTTCTGTGTGGTATGTGTTTTGTGGTGTGTGTGTGTGGATGTGTGCTCTAAGTGGGGGGTGTGTGTTCGTGTGGTGTGTGTCTTTGTGTTGTGAGTGTTGTGTGTGTGTGTGTGTTTCGTGTGTGTGTGTGTGTGTGCGTCCTGTGTGTGTGTGTATTTATTTCTTGTGTGTGTGGTCTGTGTGTTTATGTGTTGTGTGTGGTGTTGTATTTGTATGTTTGTGTGTGTGGTGGTTTTTGTTGTGTATGTGTGTTTGTATGTGTGCATGTGTTTTGTGTTGGTCTTTATGTGTGTGTCGTGTCTGTGTGTGTGTTTAGGGTGTGTGTGGGTTGATGTGTATGTGTTTTGTGTTATGTGTATATGTTTAGGTCATTTGTGTGTTTTATGTATTGTGTGTGTGTTTTATGTATGTGTGTGTGTGTTTGGATGTGTAATATGTGGGTTTGTATTTGTGCATTTGTTGTATGCATATTTGCATTTGTGTTGTGTTGTTGTTGTGTTTTGGACATTGCTTGACATATCAACGGTACATTGTTCCATGAGTCATGGGCCAAAGTTTCCACAGAACATGAACTGTCATCAAAGGGAAAAAAAAAACACGTTTCATTGATGACACTTTCATTGTTGAACACTTGTTTCCCATTGTTGAACACTTTTTTTTGTTGAACACTTTTCATGTTGTTTGATAAAAAAAAAGAGATATAAAATGAGCTGTGATTTTGTAAAAGCACTTCAATAAAAATCTTCACCAGAAATACACATACACCCACACCACAAACACACCCATATATATGATGAGATATATATGAATTAAAGATAGTGATAAAGAAAGTAGGGCTAATGAATAGAGACAAAAAGATCTATATAATGTGATCACGATGATAACTGATTGTTTGCATAAAGAGGAACATTGATGCTATATATAGTAATGTAAATAAATAGACACTTTGGTTCTCTTGTAATTTATGAAACTAAAATCATGGTTGAAGCTTAAAAATCCTCTTGTTAAATAGCAAACAACTTGACACATCAGTCACCATATCAAAGGGCAGAGACAGCTTCCCAACATGCTATGACATAGTAGCTTGGTGACTGTCCTATAATCATTGACGTGTGAGTTTTACCTAAACAAATGTTCCATGGAGACTTAAATAAAGTCTATGTCATACAATGTATGGTTCAAAATGGCAACAATTAAGAATGATGTGCCATAATATAATAAAAAAATTTCAGAGGAAGTGCATTCCTTTTTTAAATAAATATTAAGAATATCAATATAATTATACACATTATTCTTTTAAAAGAACATTAAGAATATTAATATAAATATACACATAGACTTCAAATACTATGGGAAATATAAAAAAAGAGAGATCCTCCATAAATTGAGCATTTCTTCACTATTTAAATGTCAAGAGGAAATTACTTCCTGTTAAATGATATATGTTGATAAATGTCTCATGTACCTTTAATGTACAAATATATAACACAAACTTTATTCTAAACCTTCCAGCTGGTTGGATTCTCTTTTTAGGTACTCTCCATGTGTGCATCATGTTAATGATGCTAAGAGATTGTCATTCATACAATGCTTCCTTTGGATGTGTACTCTCATGTGCTTACTAGTTGACTTTTTCTGAGCAAAGACTTGTTGTGGAATGTCACAGCTTTATGGTTTCTTTTTTGTATGTAATCTCGTATGCCTTACTACACGACTTTTTCCATCGAAGGCCTTATTGCATGTCACTGTATGTGCTCCTCCTTTGTATGTACTCTCCTATGTGTCACTCAGGCATAATTGTATGTGAGAAGGTACTCATTGCAAACCTCACAGCTGGTATGGCTTCTCATTTTGTATGTACTCTTTATATGAGTCACTAAATTACTTTTTTTGTGAAGGCCCTTATTGCAAATCTCACACCTATATGGTTCCTCCTTTATGCTGTTGTACTCTCATATGACTGATAGATTGTTTTTACAGGGGGGGGGGGGAAGTACCTTGTTACCAGTCTCACACTGTATGTGCTCCTCATTTGTTATGGTTAATCTCGTATGACTCTTATTGACTAGTTTTTATTGTGAAATTTCTTGTTACAAATGCTACACATATTGCTTTTTCCTTTGTATTAAACCTATATGGACTTACCGAGACTACTTTCTTGTGAAAGAGTTTTCTACAATTGTCAACAGCTGCTAACTTTTCCTTTCTATGTAGCTGCGCATATGTGCAATGATATTGCCTCTCTTTAAAAGGCCATATTGCAAATAACACAGCTGTATGGTTTCTCCTCTGTATGTACTCTCATTGCTTCAACATATTGTTGGGTTCCATGAGAAGGCACTGTATGCAATCTCACAGTTGGTATGATTTTCTCCATATTGTCTGGTAATGGCTAAATGGTGCGTTCCAGCCGTGACTTCCGCTCATTGTGAAGGTCTTCTTGCAGAGTTTCACACTGATATCAACTTCTTGTATGAACTCTCATTGTTGCCCTCACCAGACTACTTTTTCTGTGAAAATGTTTTGTCGCAATTTACAGCTGTTGGTTTCTTCCTCTATAGAGTGCATGCTCATGATAGTTAAAGTAAAACTGATTTATATTGGAAGCTCTATTGCAAATCTCACAGTTCTATGGCATTCCATTGTATGTATTCTCCTGTGAGTTATGAGATGATCTCTCTCAGAAAAGGTCTTATTGCAAGTCTCACAGTTATATGACATCTTCTTTGTATGCCTTTCCATGTGCTTCACTAGATTATGTTTCCAAGAGAAGGCCGTGTTGCAAAGTTCACAGTTGTATGGTTTCTCCTCTGTGTGCATGATCATATGGCTCAAAAGCCTAGATTTATATGGAAGGCCCTTGTTGCAAATCTCTACAGTTGTATGGGATTCTCCTTTGTAGGTTAGGTCAACGAGTTTACGTAATGTCGTTTTTGAATGGGAATGGCTTCTCCTTTGTGTGTACTCTCATGTGAATGTTGACGAGACTCTTTAGAGACAATCCTGGTCACGGAGTTTCCTCCGTGACGGGATGCCTTTGGTCCCACTCATGGGCAAGGAAATAGTCAGCACAGGAGTCAGCATCTAAGAAGAGCTCATCGAAGATGTCACAGAAGGTAAATGCCTTGAAATAAAGGTGGATCTACTTGAATATGGAGATGAAGTGAGAAACAAAGTGTGTAATGTTATTGTGATATATGAGTCTTTCCTTTCATGATCTTCATGATCTAAGACATTGGGCAAATGCAAAATGACTCATGTAACTTTGTTCAGTAGTGTAATCACATGTCAAAGTGCCGGCTTGGGGCTGAAGACTTTGGAAAACCATATTCATCGGATAGGGTTCAAGTGATTGTACAAAGGAAAGAATGAATACACAAGTAGAAGTGGAATCCACAAGGAAATGTTTTGCATGTGAGATGTGTGGCATTGAGTAATGACAGCAAAGTTTTACGCTCACTCCCCGTGGGCACTCGGTGGAAATTGGTTTAAGCATTCCAATCTATGTCAGAGGTCCTTAGGTTAAAAGATGGAATAATGCATGCCGCATTGAATCGAATGGAAAAACAATCCCTCCCTGACAAGGATTTCGAACCTAGGTCACCCGTCCGAGTGCCCACGGGAGTGACTTAAAACTCGCTGTCATTACTTCAAGTATGCGTAACACGTAATGTCCTATGGGCTAGTAAGATCCTAGTTGCACGCTCCGTTTAGTGGGTGTTGGCTAGTTGTTTTAGCACGGCCTCCGGTTTCATACCCGGAGTGCCTAGGTTCGCATCCTGTCAGGGAGGATTGTTTATTCCGATATCAATGCGGCATTGCATTATTCATCTTTCACAAATATACCTCAGGACATCTGACATAGATTTGAATTGCTAAATCAATTTTCCACCGAGTGCCCACGGGTACGTGAGTTGTAAACTTGCGCTGTCTTTACTGCAAAACCCTTTCTCACAAAAATTAGCCTAGTGACACATAGGAGAGTACATACAAAGGAGGAGCCATACAGTGATTTGCAATAAGGCCTTCTATGAGAAAAGTCGTGTAGTAAGGCATATGAGATTACATACAAAAAAGAAACCATAAAGCTGTGACATTCACAACAAGGTCTTTGCTCAGAAAAGTCAACTAGTAAGGCACATGAGAGTACATACAAAGGAGAAGCATTGTATGAAATGAAATCTCTTAGTATCATTACCTGATGCCACACATGAGAGTACATACAAAAGAGAATCCAAACAGCTGTAAGGTTTAGAATAAAGTTTGGTGTATATATATTTGTACATAAAGGTAATGAGCCATTTATCAACATATATCATTTAAAAGGAAGTCATTTCCTCTTGACATTAATAGTGAAGAAATGCTCTAAATTTTGGAGGATCTCTCTTTTTTTATATTTCCCATAGTATTTGTAATGTCTATGTGTATATTTATATTAATATTCTTAATGTTTCTTTTAAAAGCATAATGTGTATAATTATATTGATATTCTTAATATTTCATTTAAAAGGAATGCACTTCCTCTTGACATTTTTTATTTATATTATGCATATCATTCTTAATGTGTTGCCCTTTTTAACCATACATTTTTATGCATTATGACTTATATTTAAGTCTCCATGGAACATTTGTTTAGGTAAACTCAAGTCACTGATTAAGGACAGTCAACAGCTACTATTGTTCATAGCATTTGAGGAAGCTGCTCCTCTGCCTCTTTGATATGGTGACTGATGTGTAAGTTGTTGGCTATTTTAAAAAGAGGATTTTAGCTTCAACCATGATTTTAGTTTCATAATTACAAGAGGAACCAAATGTGTGTATATTTATGTACATATATATATATTCATCAATGTTCCTCTTTATGCAACAATCAGTTTATCTATCTTGATGATTATATATTATCTTTTTGTCTCTATTCATTAGCCTACTTTCTTTATCACTATCTTTATATTCATATATATCCTCATCATATATATGGGTGTGTTTGTGTGTGTGGGTGTATGTGTATTTCTGGTGAAGATTTTATTGAAATGTGCTTTTACAAAATCACAGCTCATTTATATCTCTTTTTTTTTTATCAACAACAATGAAAAGTGTTCAACAAAAAAAAAGTGTTCAACAATGAAAAGTGTTCAACAATGAAAAGTGTTCATCAATGAAAAGTGTTCCTTTGCTGACAGTTTTCATGTTCTGTGGAACTTTGGCCATGACTCATGGAACATGACCGTTGATATGTATAGCAAACCAACACAACACAACACAACACAAATTCAAATATGCATACAAACAAATGCACAAATACAAACACATATACACATGCAAACACACACACACATACATAAACACACACACACATACATAAACACACACACACATAAACATATACACATAAACAAAAACACACACACACAAACATACAAACATACACACACACAAACACATAAACACACAGACACACACACACAAAGAAATAAATACACACACACACAGACGCACACAAACACACACACAGAAGCACACACATACACACACACAAACACACACACACACAAACAAACACACACACACACCAAACACACACACACACACACACACTCTCAACTGCACACTCACACAAACATGTACACACACAAACAAATAACATCATCATAACACACACACATCAATACACATCACAATACACACACACATGCAAACTCATACACTACACACACAACCAAATACACATGCACTACATAAATATCACATATATTCAAATAAAAAAAAAAAATATAATAATATATATTATAATAATTATATATATATATATAATATTTCCACCGAGTGCCCACGGGGAGTGAGTGTTAAAACTTCGCTGTCTTTACTCAAGTAGGAGTAGACAGGTAATGTCTGTGGAGCAGTAAGACCTAGTTGCACGCTCCTTTTAGTGGGTCGGTGCCATTGGTGGGTTTAGCAATGGCCTCCGGTTTCATACCTGAGTGACCTAGGTTCGAATCCTGTTATTTCATGTATTTATTATATATATTATATATAATATATATATATATATTATTAATATATATTAAGATGATATATAGTAGATATATACTATTATACAGATGAAATATAGAGATGTATATATAATATATTTATCTAGTATAGATAGATATGATATAGATAGCATATGTATATATATATATATATAATATATATAGACACAAATAGTATATAGATATAGATAATATATTAGATATAGATATATAGATATATATATATATATATATATAATATATATACCTAATATATATGTTCTATATATTTATCGCACACCATAAATAAATGCATATATAGGATATTTATCAATATATTTAGGTATAACTATATATATGCTATATATATAATATAATATATTATATATATATATGATATATTATATATATATATATATATATAATAGTATATTTATATATATATAGATCACACACATACCTAAATAAACTATAATAATGCATACATTACGTATGTAATTATATATACATATATGAGATATCGTATATTAATATAATATATATATATATATATTATATATATATATATATAATATATATTATAGATATATATATACTATATATGAGTGTGGGGTGTGTGTGTGTGTGTGTCTGTGTGTGTGTGTATAGTATAAAATGTACAAATGTATATAAATAAATGTGTAAATGTATAGATGAAATATACATATAAAACTTAATGATAAATATATATATAATACATATATGAACATACATATATATATATATATATATATATATATATATATTATATATATAACACACATTACATACATAAACATACATATGTATATATGGATGTGATATATAGATTATATATATATATATATATATATATTATATATATATATCATATATATATATATAGATATATATATATATATATATTATACATAATATACATACACACCACACAAAAAATATCTATAAGTACAAATTTATATACAAAATCTCTCTGGCTCCAGATACTACACTTTAGAAAAAAAAAATTAATATAGATATATATTATCATCTATATATAATATATATATATTATATATATATATATATAATATTAATATATAGATATATATATGTATTTTTAATATAACTGTAGTATTGTAGTGAGCCAGAGAGCTTTTGTATCATAGATATTGTACATATTATATATTTTGCATCTATATACAAATATATATGTATATATATAATATATCGATATATATATATATTTTATATAATATATTAATATATATATTATATATATAATATATATTATATATTATATGTGTGTAGTCGTGTGTGTGTGTGTGTGTGTGTGTGGTGTTGTGCGTATTATAAATACATACATATATATATGGACATGCTGTATATATGTATATATACAATTCACATATACATATGTATGTATATGTGTGTTTGTGTGTATATATGTATATATGTATATATATAAATATATTAAAATATGGATATAGATAAAGTATATGGGAATACATACATATATATATATGTATATAATATATATATATATATATATAGTATATGTATAAACATATATATAGTCCAGCTATATATGCCATAAGAGCAGTTATATATGTGTGCATGTTTATATGTATATATCTATATATAATCACATAAACATAGATATTTGCATTTATGTGTAATATACACATCCCTTTATTTAAACACACACACACACACACACACACACACACACACACACATATGATATATAATATCAGATATTGATATTATTATATATATATATATATATATATATATATATAAAAATATAAATATATATATATGTATCTAGAATATTAATATATCTAGATAGTATATATACTCTTAGATATATTATATATATATATACTATATATATATATATATATATATAATAATATATATGATAGATATGTAAAAGTTTACATATCATGTATTCTCTTTTACATTGTTGGAACATATATATAGTAAGATGGTTCATTGAGCAAAGATAGCTCTGTGCAGAGAAGGAGTTATGAGTTTGTCTAATGACCAGCCTTGTTGGATTCTCACCAAAAAAGGTTTATACCAATAAGGGTGTTGTCCATGATAGAGAATGATAACCATATAAGAATCTGATCAGAATTTCTCAAATAGTATACGAAGTTTGACCACCTTGTTGAAATCCGTTCAGCATAACAGAATGGTCAATATAAATATCGATATAGATCGATATATATATATATATAGATATATATATATAATATAATATATATTATATAGATATAATGGTTCAAAGCATATTTATCTTTTTATTTGAATAACTCAGATCTTTGAAAAATTCAGATCATTGAATAATTCTCTCTCACTCTCTTTCTCTATCTATATATCTCTAGCTCTATCTATCTCTCCCTCCCTCCCTCTCTCTCTGTCTCTCCATATGGTAAAGATTAATTATAATTATAATAATTAATTATAATTATAATAATTAACTTAAAAAAAATTATCTTGATGTTGAAGGAGATGAAGCTTTGGCTTCGCTGCCGTTCGCATAAATTGAATCCGAATTAAATTCCCGTTCGCGTATAAATACATATATATAAAATCTATATTTACATATGTGTATATACAAATATAAATATAAATAAATATATATATAATATATATATAATATATATATATATCATATAAAAAGTGTTAATTTTTTTTATATATGGTTTAATGTGTGTGGTCTGGGAAGATATATGTATATAAATGTACATATATGTGTGTATATATATTAAGTTACATATATATCAATATAATATGTATGTATACATACATGCATACAAACACACACACACCACATTACACACCCCACACAAAACACACACACACACACACAACACACACACACCTATATATATATATAATATATATATATAATATATATATATATGTATATGATATATTAACATACATATAAATATGTATATTACAAACATAGATATATATACATAATACATATATATAAAATGTGTACATTTATAAAATTACATATATAGAATCTATATAAGTATACATACATACAAAAATATATTTTAGGTAATATATATATATCTAATATATGATATAATATAGATATATATATATATATATATATATATAGATATAATACATATATAGCATATAGTCATATATATACATATATACATCTACTTATCTGAATATGTGTACATATAATGAAATTATATGTGTATATATGTATGTGGTCTATATATATATATATAGAGATACTAGATATAGACTATATAATATTAGATATAGATATATATAAATATATATATATAGATACGATATATATATATAGACATTATAACAATAATATATATATATATACATTATTATATATATTATAGATATATATTATATATATCTATATATATATACATATGCATTTTCTGGGTATGTATATATAGATATATATAATAGTTATATAGTATATATATAGATATATATTCATATATATAGAATTATATATTATTATATATATGGTGTGTGTGGTGTGTTGTGTTGTGTGTGTGTGTGTGTGTGTGTGTGTGTGTAAATTTGGATATATAAGTATATATTCGTATTGCAAGAAAAATTTAGTGTTAGAACAACCTCAAATCGTACAGTAATTATTTCAACTCACCGAAAATTATGATATCCGAGTCCTATTTATTTCCTTGTTTTGTGAGTCTTATACTCACTAAATGGCCACCGGACCTTATATTCGCTGCCTGGACTGTGAGAAGCCTTATGTTTCTACAATAAAGCGTAGTATTCGACAAAATGAGTCTCATACTCATTTATACACTGCGAACCTTACGCCCTCTGTCTTAACTCATGGCGTTTGTCTCCGCGTCTGGGCGTCTCCCCTCCATGTGTCATGCCCACATATCCTCTCCTCGTCTCCCCTCAAGTGGATACGAGTTGGGATATTTTCCGTGGCCTAATATTTAAGATATTTTCCTTGGCCTAATATTTAAGATATTTTCCTTGGCCTAATATTTAGGATATTTTCCTTGGCCTAATATTTAAGATAGTTTCCTTGGCCTAATAATAAAGATATTTTCCTTGGCCTAATATTTAAGATAGTTTCCTTGGCCTAATATTTAAGATAGTTTCCTTGGCCTAATATTAGTTGTGACAAAAATAGCATTAAATGAATGTGTTGTCGCCTCTTTGCATCAACAATTATATTACCTCCTCAGTATTTGATATAATCTTAATAGTTCATACTAGTCATATTTCTCTCACCAGATCTTACTCTTTCAACTTGTTATTATTGGTTTAGCAAATGTAAATGAAAGGTCACAACGTATTAGAGAATTGACAACAATTCATTAACTGATAAAGTCACACATTATAATCTATAAACATGTAAAGTCAATCACATAAATTTATATGTCAATAATATAACATCTGAGTTATATATCCAATACAATAATTATACCTATTAAAATTCCATCTTTTAGCTTTAACAAATCACTGCCACCTTACTATAATTGTTAACTACAAACTACAAATTTCAATGTAAGCCAGCTGTTATTAATCAACCACTGTCATTGCTTAAAATAGATTGTCAGCAGTTAATAAAAGAATTCTTTCTTCACATACAATGATTGGAACTCATGAAAATAGTAGTAGGACAAATGAAATTCAGAAAAATGGAGAAATTATATTTAGGAAGATGACTTTAATTATACCAAGCAATTTAAAAATACTAAGTTAATGTCTATTACGCAATTACTAACTTAAATTCAAGATTATCTCCATTAAAAAAGTAAATGAGTACGTTCTGAAAAATGGACATCAAATGTCTTGTGCTGTAATCAGGCAATCATAATGCGAATAATAATTGCTAAGCTGCAATTAACTCAAGCAAATTATTCTAGAAATTACTTAATGATTACATACAAAACACAACTGTAGTTTTACGCTTACCGGAAATTAAACATTCATAATCACTGTAAGTCACACTTCCGTAGATGCTGAAGGATCTCTTAAAAAGTGCGAATCATTAATTCCTTACCTCTATGGCTAACTCAATATATCAGTACACTTAGATTCAAATCTATATTTCTTCCAATATATATCATTCTTCAAACTTGACAATCAACTCTATCATTATTCCATATATGTAAATTTGTTTTTTAATACTTCTAAAATTAACCTTAGTCAAATACAGATCTTGGTCATTTATATAGTCATACATCAATCAAAAATACCATATAAAACCTACTTAATCCACATTGCCATAGCACGTCCGTCACTATGTTCCCCCCTAACAAAAGAAAACCCTTAGAATGCTTCAATACGGGCTTACCCAAACATGCACCAAAGTGACATGGCTGCAGGTGTACAGAGATGACTTTCGAAAACCCAACTCCACACATTAGTCTGTCACTAGCCGTCTTTTATCCCGAGATGGGAGCCTTCGGTCACACCTTAACAGTTATCTTGAATATAATTATAATTTCTTTTCACTTCTTTGAAAAACTATATGCGTCAGGACTTTCCTATGTCCCAGCAAATTTCAACACGTATTTATCACTTAAACTTTTGTCTATCTGCCTTCCGTGTATTTTCTGACCCCGACTGGAGATTGTAATAAATCTAGTGTCACCTACAACTGTGTTTTCGTATTCGTGGCTCTAGAAGTCTGTTAGTCATGGCCGTGAACACGTGCCAGTTGACGGCATGGGTCATCTTCCTGTGACATCTTTTCTGACATTTTTTTCGGATTTCGTTCCTCCTTTCCTGTATTTTTTGATGTCGCGACCGGATGGTGCGTCCGCTCTGCTCGAGTTGTTTACGAGATAATGCGTGTCTATCCACGGGACAATATATATATAATATACTATATATATATATATATATATATTATATATATGATATAATTATATAATATGTTGTGTTGTGTGTGTGTGTGTGTGTGTGTGTGTGTGTGTGTGTCGTGTGTGTGTGGTTTGTGGTATGTGTGTGTATGTGTATGTGCGTGTGTGTGTGTGTGTGCGTATGTGTGTTTGTGTGTGTGTGTGTATGTGTGTTTATGTGTATGTGTATCTGTGTGCTTGTGTGTAGTGTGTGTATGTATATAATATATATATATATATATAATATATATTTTATATTATATATATATGTATGTATAATATATGTATATATTCTATATATTATATATATATAATATTATATATATATATATTATATATAATATAACTGGTAAAAGCAGAGAGACACTTGGGTGTTTGGTCGAAACTAACTATGTTTTGATATAAGTTTTCATATAGAGTTATGCACAGTATTATAAGGGGAAAATGACAATATGAGTAAAATAATATGCACTGTGTGTGTTCTGTACATGAAATGAAAAGTGCGTATGGTTTTTCAGAAGAGTTAAGAAAAGGAACCCAGTATATGTATCCTTCTATCCAACATTAACGCCAAGCGTTTTAGTATATGTTTATATATACGTACAAACACACACCACATACACACAATATATGATTTGTTTATACATTGTGCACCCACCAACACACACAAAAACACACACACACACACACACACACACACACAAACACAACAACACACACACAAATATTAGATTTATATAAATATGATATATTATATATATAATATATATATCATATATATGTGATATATATATATATAGTATACATATTAATAATATTATATATATATTATATATATTTATATGTATTATATAGAATATATATATATATCTATATACACATATGTGTATGTGTGTGTGTGTGTCGTGTGTGTGTGTGTGTGTGTGTGTGTGTGTATGGGTGTTATGTGTTTATGTTGTATACATACATAGTATAATATATATACATATATATATATATATACATATATATAGGAGATTATATATATATATATGATCTATGTTTGTGTGTATGTATGTGTGTTATGTGTTTACGTGATGTATTATAAATATAAGTATATTATCTATATATATAATATAATATATATATATATATATATAGATATATATATATATATATATAATAAAAAACTTTATTAAGATATATATATATAACATATGCATACATATGTCATATGTAACCTACATGTGTATGTGTGTAATGCAGATATGTATATATGAGATATATATATATATAATAATATATTATATATATATATATTATATATTATATATATATATATGTATCTATATCTATATATATATATAGATATAGATATATAACATATATATAATATATATATTATATATAGATATATATATATATAATAATATATATATATATTATATCTATATATATATACATATTTATGACGCGTGTGTGTATACACACACACACGCGTGTGCATATATATACATATGTAGGTATATTATTACTAATATAATATATATTATATATATGATATAGATATATAGATAGATATATATATAATAATAAATATATATATATATATATATATACACATATCTACACACACGCACACACACACACACGTGCATCAAGAAGGTATGGGAGCACCAAATACCTAATTAGATAACGTTAATATGAATAGTAACTAAATCAAAATAGTCATATTCCCACTTGCATACTACAAATATCATATACTACGTGTATGTACCTAGTATCTAACAACAGGCAATGGGGACGTCTGCACTGGAAAAGATTTACTCTTCCAGTTGGTTCGAGCGCCACCCAGCAGAGCGGCCGTTTACATAAGCCTAATACCATTCTTTCATCATTTCAGCACGGAATCTCACACCTTAGGAAGGGCAGAACGAAGATGGGATGAGGAGGAGAAGGAAAGGAAAGGGGGGAGAAGGAAAGGACACAATGAAGAGAAGGAAAGGAAAAGGAGGAGAAGAAAAAAAACATAATGAAGCGAAGGAAATGACAGGAGAAGGAAAGACCACATAGAAGAGAAGGAAAGGAAAAGAGAAGGAGAGACATAATGAAGAGAAGGACAGGCGCAAGGGGAGAAATAAGACCACACTAAGAGAAAGGAAAGGGAAAGGAGGAGAAGAAATGACCAAAGCAAAAATTAAATTGAGCCGAGGACTGAGGGTCAGGTAGGCTGATTCCCACAACTGGGCCCAGTCTCCGTTCCTAAGTCCCCTTCGGACAACGAGCAAGGGCTTAGGGGGGTTGGTTCATGTGAATAACAGGGAAGCAACCGGATCCAATGGGTCAAGATTCTATTGCAGTTACGCAATGTTATAATTAAAAAATATACCTCATTTTTTTTCTTTATTTTTTAAGGTGCAAAGGATTTACAAAACGGACCAAGGGGTACAGTATTGAACAATAAAGGCTGGACACCCCCGACGTTAAGGATAAACAAAATAATAGCTTTTTCAGCAGCTTCCAATCATGTGCTCATAAATAGGAAAACTGTGGTTAAGCCTGCATCATATTTGGGTTTTGCCTTTATGCATATTTAAACACAACACAGACATTGTACAAGGGAATGACAGCTGGATGTCTTCTGTGTTCCTCTCAGACTAACACAAGGCACAGAGATTGAAAGCTGCCTTACATGAAAGTCAAATGGCTTAATCCACTGTGGGCTCAGAGATAGAAAAATACACATAATAATGGATGATTTGTGTACAAATAATAACAGTAGTAATAAAAAGGGGTAATTATACTAACCATGAGAGTAATAAGATGAAAAATACTGAACAATAAAAATAAACAGAAAAGGAGATTGGAAATTCAGGAGAGGTTTTGGGACTAATGTGAAGTGTACATTTATGTATAATGATATGTGTGGTGTATATATACGTAGGTATGATATATATATACATAAAATTTTTTTTAAAATTATATATAGATATATATATATATATATATATATATATATATAATCTATATATATGTGGTGGTGTGTGGTGTGTGTGTGTGTTGTGTGGTGTGTGTGTGTGTGTGTGTGTGTGGTGAAAATATGCAGGCATGAAGAGAATGGATAGCTTCACTGCAAAAAAAGGCTATTAATGCACACGTTGATTATAACTGAAGTAGAAATACAGAGTTATTTCTGAAGATGTAATGCAACTTTCAAATATATCTTATGTGGTATATATATTCCTTTTCATTTATACTTGTATAAAGATCCTACCAATAAGTCATCCTCAATTCTTTCTTATGGTATGAGAAAGATACGATTGCCGATGAATATATTTCATGACATACACAGATAAACAGATAGATGGAAATATCTGTGTGTGTTTGTGCATGTTGACTCGTAGATATAAAAATTACTTAAATGAATCAACTTAAATTTCCTTAAAAAATAAATAAATAGAAAAAAAATATATATACTGCCTTATATAAAATACAAAAAGTTTCCTCCTGTAATCTTGATCTTAAAATCATGCTATAAGTCAGAACACTCGTGTATAAATAAGGCAATGCCTTTCACATCTGTGTCTTTATTGATGAGGGGGAGGGGCATCTTCTTTGAAGACTGTGGACATTCGTGGCCATCTTTCTAATCACCCCCCGGTCTGTGACAGCAGGCATACGTGCATGTGGATAAAAAGTCTATGGAGACTAAAACACAATTCACAATGCATTAAACTTGATCAAACTTGACAGAACTACATATTAAGAAAAACATATACAAGACAGATAAGAGAAAAATAACTTTTATTATCTAAAACTGCAGATAATCTTATCCTTTGTATGTCCTCTCATGTGCTCTACTAAATCACTTTTCAAAGCAAAGTTCTTATTGCAAAATTCACAATTGTATGGCTTCTCCTTCTCCTTCATTTTTTTAAAAAAAAAATTTTGTAACTCATATGCTTTATTTGGCTAGATTTATTTGAGAAGTCTTTATTGCAAATCTCAAACCTGTATGGCGTCTCCTTTGTATGTAGTCTCATATGTTTTATTTCTTTAGATTTACTTGAGAAGTCTTTATTGCAAATGCCACAGTTATATAGTTATTCCTGTGTATGAACTCTCATGTGCCTTACTAGATTACTTTTAATGAGAAGGCTTTATTGCAAATCTCACAGCTGTATGGCTACTCTTTTGAGTGTACTCTCATGTGGATTACTTGACTATTTCTGTGTGAGAAGGCCTTACTGCAAATCCCACAGCTGTATGGCTTCTCTTTTGTGTGTACTTTCATGTGGATTACTAGGCTCGATTTTTTCTGAAAAGTCTTTATTGCAAATTTCACAGCTGTATGGTTTCTCTTTTGTATGTACTCTCATATGCGTTACTACATGACTTTTCACATAGAAGGCCTTATTGCAAATGTCATAGCTGTATGTCTCCTTTCTATGCCTTCTCATATGAATCTCTAGAATAGATTTATATGAGAAGGCCTTGTTGCAAATCTCACAACTTTATGGCTTCTCTTTTGCATGTACTCTCCTATGACTTTCTAGACTATTTTTCTTTGAAAAACCTTTGTCACAAATCTCACATTTGTATGGCTTCTCCTTTGTATGTACTCTCATATGAATTGCTACATTAGATTTCATTGAGAAGTGTGTTACAAATTTAACATTGTGTATGGCTTTCTCCTAGGTCGTGTCGGTTCTCATGTGCCTTACCAGACTATCTTTCCATGAGAATGAATTGTTGCAAATCTCGCAGCTATACGTCTTAACTTTTACATGTACTCCATTATGCTTTATAAGATTACCTCTCTCAGAAAAGGCCTTATTGCAAATCTCGCAAATATAAGGTTTCTCCTTTGTATGTGTTCTCATGTGCCTTACCATATTATTTTTCCGTGAGAAGGTATTGTTACAAATTTCACAGATGTATGGTTTCTCTTTTGTATGTATTCTAATGTGCATTACAAGATGACTTTTTTGAGAAAATGTCTTACTGCAAGTGTCACAGTTATATGACTTCTTCTTTGTATGAACTCCCATGCATTTCACCAAATTATGTTTCTGTGAGAAGACCTTATTGCAAAGCTCATAGTTATATGGTTTCTCGTCTATATGCATTATCATATGCTTCAAAAAACTAGATTTATATGAGAAGGTCTTGCTGCAAATCTCACAGTTGTATGGTTTCTCCTCTGTATGTATGCCAACGCTTTTGGATGGGAATGTCTTATTGCAACTATCAAAGTTGTATGGCTTCTCCTTTGTGTGGACTCTCATGTGAATCCTGATGTGACTCTCTTTAGATAATTCCTTGCCACAC
>NC_051429.1:5629388-5631888 GCF_015228065.2 Penaeus monodon
TATATATAATATATATATATAATATATATATATATATATATATATAGATATATATATATAATATAAAAATGTGTGTGTTTGTGTGGTGTGTGTTGGGTGTGGTTGTCTGTGTGTGGTGTGTTGTTAAAATAAGTATGTCTCGATATAATATATATATTATATATTTATATAGATCTATATATATAATATATATATCGATATATAGATATATATATATATATATATATATACATTACATCATATGTAGAGGTATATATATGTATATATATATACGCTATATTATATGTATTTTATAGGAATTAATACTATATATATAAACTTCATATATAATGTTATAATACATTCAACAAATGTATTAGCACAATCATATATATATATATCTATTATATATATATATATCTGATATTATATATATATAATATATATACATATATTATATATATATACATTTACATATATATATATATATATACCTACAGAATATACACATGTCCATATATATGTAGTTGTTCTACAAATATATAAGATATTATATCTACAATATTTAATACAAAGAGCTCTCGCTCCTATTATATATATATTTCATATGTTATATATTCATATATAAGTATGTATTCATATATATATTCATGCATATATTTATGTATAGGTGTATGCTATCTGTAATTATATCGATATCTGTACACCTAGATATAGATATTTGTGTGAAATGTGTAGTATACACATTTTCTATTTAAAATAAATCAATCTACATGTTTAAAGAGAATAGTATTAGATATATGAATATATGTATGAATATATATAGTGATATATTTTAAAGTGGTAGTAGATATATATGACAGATATATATCATAGATAAGATATATATATATAAGATATATATAGATATATATCTATATATATATTATATATATATATATATATATATAGATATATATAGTATATTATATATATTATATTATATATAATATATATATAATATATCTAGATAGATATATATATATATATATATACAACACACACACACACACCAAACACCAACACACACACACACACACACAACACACACACCACACACAATATATTATATAAATATACGACATATAATATATATATATATATATATATATATATAAACATAAAGTTATTTATATATATATAGAAACTATGCATATATATGCATATATACATATAGGATATATGATATGTGTACAGATAATGTAAACTTATGTACTATGGTATGTCGATCTGTATAAATTAATCTATACATAATATGTATATAGAATGTACACATTTCCTCTCTCTCTCTCTCTCTCTCTCCATATATATATATTATAATATATATAATATATATAGATTATATTATATATATATATATATGTATATATAGATGTCGTATGTGGTGTGTGTGGTGTGCTTGTGTGTTTGTGTGTGAGTGTGGTGTAGTATGTGTATGGTGTGTATATATATATATATATAGTATATATATATATATATATATATAATCTATATATATATATATATATATATATATAATTGATATGTATAGATACGTATAGGGATTATGTTCACATATATGTATTTTGTGTAATTAAATTTGGATTATATACGTATATATATGCACTATATGTATATTATTTAAAAATTTAGATATATAAGTATATATATGCACATATATGTATATATGTACATATGTGCATATATATACAAGTATGTGTGTATATATGTAAATATATGTTAAGCAGTAAATATAAATGAATATATGAATATTGTTATATATCTATATAAATGTGTATTTTAGAAATGGTCTACTATAATATGCATTTGTCTCTATTTATATATGTCTGTAATATATATACTCTTATAATATAATATATATAT
This sequence comes from Penaeus monodon, assembly GCF_015228065.2. Classification (NCBI taxonomy): domain Eukaryota; kingdom Metazoa; phylum Arthropoda; class Malacostraca; order Decapoda; family Penaeidae; genus Penaeus; species Penaeus monodon. The sequence continues at coordinate 5,631,270 of NC_051429.1, forward strand.
ATATATATATATATTATATAATATATATATATATATATGTATTTGCATTTATGTATATATGTATATACATGTATATATATGTTTATGTATATGTAAATATATGTATATATATATGGGTATGTAAAATATATGATATAGTAAATAAATGCCTTGTATTTATGTATGCATCTAATATATCTATATAGAGAGAGACGATATATATAGATATATATTATCTATATTATATATAATATTTATATATATATAATATATATATATATATATAATCTATATAATTATTTAGAGATATAAGAGATATATAATATATATAGATAATATACATAAAATATATATATCGTATAGAGAGATAGATATAGTATATCTATATATATATATATATATATTATAGACATAAATATGATCTGTATATATATACATACTAGATTATTATAGATATCTATATAGAAGATGATATAGATATAATATAGATAATATATATATATGTAGTATATGGATATGAGAGATATGTAAAATATGTAGATGTAGTATGTATTATGGATATTATAGATATATAGATATATATATATAGTAGATACAGATAGTATACATAGAGGTATATATATAGGTATATATATATATA
>NC_051429.1:5638857-5648857 GCF_015228065.2 Penaeus monodon
TCAAAGATGACAGCAGCGGGTGAGGCAGGGGCACTTGACAACGCAAAAAAATGGGCCTAAAAGCCACGCAAAAGGATATCTCCCAAACCCCAATAATCAAATCCCCTGGTTTTGGCATTGGCACTCAATAAACAAACCTAATGCCTTGAATTTGAGCATTAGGCTCCCCAAATAAACCAACACAATCCCCCGATTTTGGGCATTAGGCTTTCAATAAACAAACCTATTGTCCTGATTTTGGGAATTCGGCTCTCAAATCAACCAAGTTAATGATCTAAACACACAGTGGGCATGGCTTCGTGTATCTGCCATCCCTGAAACACTGAGAAAACCAGTATCCACATATATCCAAGGAGAAGAAGAATATATATCCAATTTTATCCAAGCAAATATATAAATATATCCATATGTATATATACATATATATGTATATAAACATATATATCTATGAATATTTTTAAATTATAAATATATACAATAAGAGTGTTAATATATATATATATATAATTATATATTAAAATATATATATATATATATATATATATATTATATATATCATAATATATATAATATTATACTATATTATCTACTTTATATATATATTATATATACTTATATATATATATCTTTATTATATAATATCTACTATATATTTTACATTTATATATTTACATATATCTATATATTATATATATATATATATATATATATATATATATATATTTAAAATATATTATTGTGTGTGTGGGTGTGTGTTTGTGTGTGTGTGTGTGTGTGTATGTGTGGGGTGGGTGTGTGGTGTGTGTGTGTGTGCGTGTGTTTTGTGTGTATGTGTGTTCTATATTTTGTTTATATATTTATTTCATGTATATCATACATATTTGTGCATGTATGAGTATATACATACTATATATATATATATATATATATATATATATATTATATATATATATATTTTATATATATATTTTAAATAAAAATATTTTATATATACACGTCGTTATAGGCTTGCCACTCAGGCGTCCTGATAGAAAGGACGAAGAGGTAAGCAGGATAACGAGCCTGATGGCATCATGTCACCCCTACAGTCACTCAAAAATGACAGCAGTATTACACCACCAACCTGATAAGGTCGGGGAGTCGAAATTTTAAATAGATGTGACTATCAACATAAATTACTTATATTCTTAGTGACCGCACGAAATTTAAAAGAATCACTACTGAAGTTTCCCCCACTAATTGTACTTAAGGACAAACTAAAAAGACTACTTCGTACTATCAAATCATCCTTTAAACGAAAACACTTATACTTCCTGTAAACATGTGGCTCCTGTCCTGGTTTACTTTACGGTCTTCCAAAAGTGCCAAGCCAAATATTCCACTTAGACCCATTATCTCTTCCATTGGCACCTTCAACTATAACACTGCAAAATTTTTTGTCCTCACTATCTCCCCTTTAACTGCCAATCAGTACACTATAGAAAATTCTACATCCTTTGCTAATGAATTACGGCCCTTAACTTTAAACAACCAATCACCATGGCGAGTTTTGATATAGAGTCACTTTTTTACTAATGTTCCCCTTCATGAAACCACCGACATTATAGTTAACAATTTAGACACCTCCCAAAATTGTTTTATCAAAAGAAAACGCCCATCACTCAGTGCTCACTTTTGATGATTGTCTTTATACCCAAACAGACGGGGTAGCTATGGGCTCCCCTTTAGGTCCCTCCTATGCCAATGTATTCTTGTGCCACCATAAAAATAAGTGGCTTGAACAGTGCCCGCCAGAAATTCAAACCTTTACTCTACCGACGCTACATTGATGACACTTTCGTTCTTTTCAAACATCCATCACACATAAATTCACCCACGAATACAACAGAAGAACCAACTACCCTTTTTTGGATACCGATGTCACCTACAATAACGGTCACTTTCATACCAGCATATACCGCAAACCGACCTTTACTGGCCTCGGTCTCCATTTCCTTAGCTAAAATAAATAGTGTAAGAACACTCATCACCAGAGCTTAAAACCTATGTAGAAAATTGGTCTTACTTTACTTTACACATTTTTGATTAAACCAAAAAAATAAATTCCTGTGAAATAAATATTCTACCAAACACACTATACCGTCTGTTGAGAGGGATCACGATTTGTAAAACTACCATAAAATGGGTAAACTAAGCTTTGAAATAAGAAAACAGCTAAAATCCCCCTCCATAATAATTACCCCCAAATTAAGTTCACGTTTGTTCTGATTTATGCTCAAATGTGGTACTTTTTATTTACCTGTCCTAGCTGCCAAGCAAGGTACGTGGGGTCAACTCACGGTGGTTACGTCCCGCATAGCAGAACATAAAGGCAAGTCCATCATTCTCACCCATAAGAAGCACTCCTTGCAACACTCACATCCTTTTTTCCCAAAACAGATTTTCACATACTAACGTCCCTTTCCTCTCGCCAGGACCTTATCATTTCGGAATCTTTGTTTATTCAAAAGATGTCTCCTGAGCTGAATAACATCTCCACAGCAACTACTGCGGCATTGCATTATTCCGTCTTTCAGCAACTACCTTTTTTCACCCCTTTGACCTGCTTACAAACCCGTAATTGGGCAGTTTGCTTACCCTCGTTACTAATGCTTTACTTTTGTGTTTAATTTTTCGTATTTTTATATATATTGGCCTTTTTTATCGTCTTTTGAATTATGTCTTTTTTTTTTAAGTACAATTGTTTTGCCCTTACGTTCACACTCATTAATGTCTAATTTTGTCTAACAGCGTATTTCTTTTTGGTTCACTTTAAATTACAGCACTGACGATGGAGAGTTGATCATCAACGAAACGATTTGCCGTCTTAGTCTACCACTTCGTCCTATATATATATATATATATATATATATATATATCTATATCTAAACTATATTATATATTATATATATATATTATTATATATATATATATAAAAATATATACATATATATATATATACCCATTTCTAAAATTTATAAATACATGTATATATATATATATATATTATATATATATATATATATGTGTATATATGTATAAGTATACATATATGTATATGTATTATTATGTATATGAAAATACATATGCAAAAACATAAATTGTATGAATTTTAAAAGATATTTTTTTTATATGTAAAAAAGTGTATGTACACATATAGGATATTGAGTATATATATGTGTATATTTCTTATATATTCTTTATAGATTTCAATATATAATATAAATTAATATATTTTTCATGTGGGATATAAAAATACATGTATTCATGAATATAAGAACATGGATATATAAAATATATATAAAATATAATATATATATATATATATATATATATATATATATAAAATATACGTAATATACTATATATATAAATGTAGTGCATAATATACATCTATATATCATGTTATATATATAAAATATATATATATATACATATATATATATATATTATATATATATATATATATATAATTATAATTGATATTAATATGTGTGTGTACGTGTTTGATACACACACACACACACACACACACCCCACACACACACACAATTATATATGTATATAATATATATTATATATATATATATATATATATATATATATTATAATATATATATATTATATTATAATATATATTTTATGATCAGTCCTATAAATTTCATAAGTCATCTGTAAAGCTACCATTTGAGGAAAGTGAAAAAAATATATACATTTATGTTCTAAGGATTTATTATCATTTATGTTTTGTTTTTAAGTTTTTAAGTTTTATCATTCTTGTTGGTCTTCGCTGGAGCGCCATTAGGAAGTAAGAGCTAATAGTAATAATCAATATATATAAAATCTAAAATTAATAAATAAAAAATAATAACATTTAATGTCAAATATTTAAAAAAAAACTAAAAAAAAAAAAATCTGGTAATGATAGCCGAAGAAGTATGAATTAAAATAAAATAAAATAATAAATAAAGCACAAAAAAACAAAAAAAACAACAACCCAAAATAAGATAAAAAAAAAAAAAAAATAAAAAAAAACGAAAAGAAAAAAAAAAAAAAAAAAAATGAAAAAAAAAAAAAAAAAAACAAAAAAAAATTTAAATAAAAAAAAAACGAAAAAATTTTTTAAAAACCCTTTTTTTGAAAAAAAAAAAAAAAATGAAAAAAAAATTTTTAAATTATCCCCCCTTGTTTTCGCCAAAAAACCGGGCAATATTTTAAAACCCCTTTTTTTTTTTTATTTTTCCCTTTTTATAAGGTTAAAAAAAAAAAATGTTTTACCAGCGTTTTTTTGAATTTGTTTTGGAAGAAACAAAAAACCCAAAAAAAACCAAGATAAAAAAAAAGTGTGTTTGAAAAAAACCAAAAAAAAAATGAAAAAATTTATTTTATAATTATTCCAAGCTTTTTGGAAAAAAGGAAATAAATTTTAAAAAAGGCCCCAAAAAAAAAAAAAAAAAAAATAAAATTTTTTTTTTAAATTTCCCTTTTTTTTTTTAAGAAAACAGTTTTAAAATTTTTTATTATTTTAATTTTTTTATTTTTTATAATATATTACAAACAAAAACAACCCCCAAAAAAAAACAAAAAAAAAAATTTTTTTTTTAATATATTTTTATAAAAGATTATTTTAAATTATAAATTATTTTTTAAAAAAAAGAATTATAAAATAATAATTATATTATAATATATTATTTTTATATAAAAAGTAACTTCACAAATTTAATTTATATATATTTTATTTTAAAAAAAAAAAAAAAAAAACAAAAAAAAAAGTAATTAATAAATATATATTATATATATATATATTTATTATTTATATAATATAAAAAAAAAAAAAAAAAAAATATATTTTATATATAATATATATATTATAATATTATATATATATATATAATTAATATGTACGTATCCTATACAAATATATATATATATTTATATTATTATATATTATATTATTTATTTTTATTATTTTTTTTATTGTCGTATCATATCAAATATATATATATATATATTTTATATATATATATATATAATGTATATATATTTTATATAAAAAAAAAACAAACAAAACAAAAAAAAATATATTATTAATATATATATATATATATATAATATAAAAATTATATATTTTTATATAAATATAAAATATTATATTTTATATATATATATATTATATATATATTATATATGTACGTATACATATCAATATATATATTATATATAAAATTATTAATATTTTATATTTTATATTATATTATAAAATTATTTTTTTTAAAATTACCACAAAAAAAAACCACACAAAAACAATATATATTATATATATATATATATATATTTTTATATAATATATAAAATTTATTTTACGTAACATTACAAATAATATATATATATATTATATAATATTAATTTTTATATATAAAAATTATATTTTATATAAAATTTTTAAACTATAATTAAATTTATATATTATATATTATATATATATATATATTTTATATATCTAACCCCCAAAAAAATTAAACAAATATATTTTTTTAAAAAAATTAAAAAATATTTTTTATTTTTTTAAAAAAAATTATATAAAAAATATATATATTATATATATATATATATAATATATATATATTATATTTTATATATAATATTTGGTTTTTTGTTGTACGTATACTATAAAAATATATATAATATACATATATATAAAATTATAAATATAATATATATATTATATATATATAAAAAATTATACTATATATATAATATTATTAAAATTAATTAAAATTTTAAAAAATTATATATATATAATATATATTATAAAATTTTAAAAATAATATATATTTTTATTTATATATATATAAATATATATTGTATTTTATATATATATTTATTTTTTTTTTTTTAAAAATATAATATATATTTTAAATTATATATTTTATTATATGATATATATATATTATATTTTATTTGTGTGTGTGTGTGGTTTGTGTGTTTTTCTGTTGTGTGTCTGTGTGTGTGTGCCCTGTATGTGTCGTGTGTGTATTGTTTATTAATATGCATTAATATATTATATATATATTAATATATATTATATATATTATATAAAATATATATTATTATAATATATATATATTTTAATTTATATTATATATATACATATTTTATTTTATATATTTTTTGCTACATATGTATTGTACATACAGTGATGGTACTCTTTTATATATAAATATATATATATTATATTTTATATATTATATATATATATATATTATATATATATATTTTAATATATAGGGTGTGTTATACACACCACCCGTCTGCTTATTATAGATTATATGCCACACACCACCCACACACAAAACACACACATAATATATATATAATAAAATATAATATTATATATATATATTATATATTTATTATAATACATACAAAACACACGTACTATCTACACACTACCACACACACTCATTAAGAAGGGATGGAGCCCCAATCCTAATTAGATAACTTAACATAAAAGAAACCAAATAAAAATATTCATATTTCACTTGGGTTTTCACAACATTCTATACTTGTTGTTTACCTATGTACCTAACACGGAATGGACGTCTGCAGGGAAAAAGATCTACTTTTTCCATTTTCGGCCCCCACCTAGCAAGGGGCCGTTTACTTTTGCCAATGCCTTCTTTCATCTTTCAGCACGGTCTCACACCTTGGGAAATGGGCAAAATGGGATAGGAGAAAGGAAAGAAAGGGGGGAAAAGGGAAAAGACCAAATAAGAGAAAAAAGGAAAAGGGGGAAAAAAAAAACATAATAAAGAAAGGAAATAAAAGGAGAAGGAAACCAAATAAAGGAAGAAAGGAAAAGAAAGGGAGGGACCAAAATGAAAAAAGGGAAAAGGAAAAAGGAGAAAAAATGACCAAGCAAATTTAATTGAGCCGAGGGTGGGGTTTAAAGGAAGGCTGATTCCCTAACTGGCCCCATTCCGTCTCCTAAGCTCCCTTCGACAACGAGAAAGGGGATTAGGGGGGTTTGGTCATTGAAAAACATGAAGCCCGGACCCAAGGGGGTCAGATTCTATTGATCTACCATTTTTCATAAAAAAAGATCTACCTCTTTTGTTTTTTTTTTCTTATTTTTTAAGGTGCAAGTTTCTAAAAAACTGACCAAGGGGTACAGATAAACAAAAAGGGCTGGACCCCCCCGACGAAAGGACTAACAAAACTAATGATTTTTCAGCAGCTTCCAATCATGTCTAAAAATAAAAAACTTGGTTAACATCATCAATTTTTGGGGGGGTTTTGCCTTTTGCATTTAAAACACACAGACTTTAAAAGGAAGGGAAAACTGGATGCCCTTTCTGTGTTCCTCTCACCGGCACAAAATAAGCTTCCCTTACATGAAGTCAAATGGCTTATCACTTGTGGGCTCAGAGAAAAAAAATACACTAAAAAATGGTTATTTGTGTACCAAAATAAAATAATAATAAAAGGGAAATATACTAACAATGAAGTAATAATGATAAAAAATACTGAACAAAAATAAACAGAAAGGAGAGGAAATTTAGGAGAGGTTTTGGGGCTAATTGATGTACATTTTGTATATGTATATGTTGTGTGTGTATATACTTTTTTATTAAATTTTTGTGGGTGTGTATATACGTATTATATATATATAATATTATATATATATAATATAAAATATATATATATTTTTTTATATATATATATATTTTTTATATACATTTATACATATATATATTTATAATTTAATTTATATTATATATATATAATATATTATATTGTGTTTTTTGTGTGTGTGTGTGGTGTTTGTTGTGTGTGGTGAAAAATTTAGGTATGAATGAGAATGGTAGCTTCACAGCAAAAAGGGTATTAAAGCACTTTGATTTTAAATGATTAGAAATACAGATGCATTTTTTGAAGATGTAATGCAACTTTTAATATATCCAGTGGTATATATATTTCTTTTCATTTATACTTGTAAAAAGATCCAACAATAAATCATCCCCAAATTTTTTCTTTGGGTTTAAAAGATGTATTGCCCATGAAAATATTTCATGAATCACAGATAAACAGATACACAGATGGAAATATCTGTGTTGTTTGTGCATGTTTTACTCTTAGATATAAAAATTACTTACAGAATCAACTTACATTTTCCTTAAAAAAAAAATAAATAAAAAAAAATTATATACTGCTTTTTAAAAATACAAAAAGTTTTCCTCCTGTAATCTTGATCTAAAAACAGCTAAAAGCGAACATCGTGTATAAATCCCAAAGCCTTTCAATCTGTGCTTTATTGATGAGGGGAGGACATCTTCTTGAAGACTGTGGACATTCGTGGGCCCTCTTTTTTAATCACCCCCCGGTCAGTGAACAGGCATACTGCATGTGGATAAAAATCTATGGAGACAACACAATTTCCAAAGCATTAAAAATGATCAAACTTGACAGAAATACATATTAAAAAAAACTATACAACCAGTAAGAAAGATAAATTTTATTTCTAAAATGCAGAAATCTTATCCTTTTTTATATACTCTCATTGCTTTATAAATCTCTTTTCAAACAAATTCTTTTTTGGGGAAAATTCACAACTGTATGGCTTCTCCTTCATATTACTCTATATGCTTTTTTTGGCTAATTTTTAGAAATCTTTTTGCAAAACTCAAACCTGTTGGCTTCTCCTTTGTAGTAGTCTCATTGTTTTTTTTTGGTTTTGATTTTTCTGGAAGTCTTTATTCAATGTCACATTATATGGTTTTTCCCCGTTATAAAATCTCCCTGTGCCTTTCTAATTCTTCTTGATGAGAAGTTTATTGCAAAAAGTTGAGCTGTGTGGGGTTCTCTTTTTTTGTAAAACTCTATTGGTTACTTGACTATTTCTGTGTGGGAAAGGGCCCTTATTGCAAAACTCCAGCTGTATGCTACTCTTTTGTGGACTCTCAGTGGATTTCTTGCATTTCGTGTGAGAAGGCCTTATTGTAAATCTCCACTGTATGGCTTCTCTTTTTTTTTACTTTCATGTGGATTTCTAGCTCGTTTTTTCTGAAAGTCTTATTGCAAAATTTCACAGCGATGGTTTCTCTTTTGTATTCCCCCTACGTTACTACTGACTTTTTACATAGAAGGCCTTATTGCAATTTACACTGTAGTCTCCTTTCTACATTCTCTATGATCTCTGAATAAATTTTTTATGAGAAGGGCCCTTTTTGCAAAACTCACAATTTATGGCTTCTCTTTTGCAGTACTCTCCTATGACTTTCAGACTATTTTTCTTTGAAAAACCCTTTTTCACAAACCACATTTGTATGGCTTCTCCTTTGTATGTTCTCTCATTGATTTCTACTTAGATTTCCTTAAAGTGTTTGTTACAAATTTCACAACTGTATGGGTTCTCCTATTTTGTTTTCTATTCCCTTTCCAGACTATCTTTCCATGAGAAAAATTTTTTGCAAATCTCGCAGCTATACGTCTTAACTTTTACATGTACTCCATTATGCTTTATAAGATTACCTCTCTCAGAAAAGGCCTTATTGCAAATCTCGCAAATATAAGGTTTCTCCTTTGTATGTGTTCTCATGTGCCTTACCATATTATTTTTCCGTGAGAAGGTATTGTACAAATTTCACAGATGTATGGTTTCTCTTTTGTATTATTCAAAAATCATTACAAGATTACTTTTTTTTAGAAAATGTCTTACTGCAAGGGCACGTTATGATTCTTCTTTTATAATCCCTGCATTTCCCAAATTATGTTTCTGTGGAAGACCTTATTGCAAAACTCATAGTTTTTATGGTTTTTCGTCTGTAGCTTATCATATGCTTCAAAAAAATAGATTTTTTAAAGGGGAAAGGGCGCTGCAATCTCCAGTTTATGGTTTCTCCTCTGTATGTATGTCAACGTGCTTTTCTAGATCGCTTTGGTGGGAAAGTCTTATTGCAAA
>NC_051429.1:5656357-5663857 GCF_015228065.2 Penaeus monodon
TACCCTATTCAATCATATACATTTATATTTACATCTAAAAATATATTTACATATATACACATACAATGTATACTATGCACATAATAGACATATATGTGTTATATTACTTATATATCTAAATTTCTACACAAATATACATATTCCATAGATGTGCATATTATACTTATATATCAAAATTTATACACATAATATACATATATGTGAACATATCCATAAATACATATATATATATAATATATATAATATATATTATAATATATATATAATATATATTGACTATACACACACATACACACATTACACACACAAACCACGCACCACACACACACACCACAAACAGACCTATTGTTATATATATATATATATATATTATATTATATATATATATATATATATATATATATTCTTATATATATATTTTATATACTTATATATATATATATTATATTATATATCTATATATATATATATATATGTATCCATCATATAAGAATCTATCTATATATATATAGTATATATATATATAGATAGAGATCAGAGAGAGAGAGAGAGAGCGAGAGAGAGAGAGAGAGAGAGAGAGAGAGAGAGAGAGAGAGAGAGAAAATGTGTACATTATATACATATATATCTTATATATATGTATATAATTATATAATATATATATATATAGAATTAGATAGATATATATAAATATATATATATATTAATTATATATACATAGACATACATATGGGCATATAGTTTTACCTTAATGTACCCGTATTCGATATTAGACTATTGCATATATATTGATCGTTTTTCTATTATATATAACAATAACTTTACATATATAATATATATTATTATATATATTATATATAAATATATATATATCTATATATATTATATATGTATATATATGTATATATATATTCTGTTATATATCATCATATATATCAATATATCTATATACATATTTCTATTTAAACATGTATATATAGAATATTTTATGTTTGAATAAAATGTTGTATATTCACATTTACACAAATTATATATATCATATATATATAATATATATATATATATATATATATATATATATATTATATATATATATATCATATCTATAAGGTTGTGTGTGGTGTGGTGTGTGGTGTGTGTGTAAATATATCGGATATATACATATATCTACAACATATACAATAAATTATACATGAATATATATATATGAATACATAACTATATATGAATATTATAAATAATGAAATTATATGGATAGAGAGAGAGAGATCTTTTGCATATAAATATTATAGATATAATATGATGTATATATGTATAATAACAACTACAGAGATGATGGACCATGTGTTATCTGTATGTATCTATATGATATATCTATAATATATATATTATATATATATTTATAATATATATCTTATATTATACATATATATTATTATATCTCTATAATTATATATATATATATCTCTATATATTCTATAATATATATATTATAGTATGTCTCATCATATATATATTTATCTAATCTCTATATTCTATATCTATCTCTATCTGTCTATATATCTATATATCGTCTATATCTCTCTACTATATATCTATTAATCTACTATCTAACTATACTAATATCTTTTCTCTATATATATATTCTATATCTAATCTAATTATATATCTATATATTACTATATATATATCATATCTATGTCTTATCGATATATATATACAAATATACTAGTAATTTATGATATTTTCTCTTCATGTCAGCAATATATACGCTTATTTTTTTATATACATATTGTATATGTGCATACATATATTAGGTAATATTAGTATATCATGATCAATTTGTATGGTATATTTACACACATCCACACACATCACACAAACGCCACACACATATATATATAGGTATATAGATATATATATATAAGTATATATATATATCATATATATACTATATATATATATTAATATATATCGAGAGAGAGATAGAGAGAGAGAGAGAGAGAGAGGGAGGGAGAGAGAGAGAGAGAGAGAAAGAGAAATGCTTACATATATATACATTTATGTGTATAATATAATTAAATTTTATACATGTATACATTAAATAGTTCATATAGTTTTTCATTATATGTACATATATTTAGATACTATATGTATAGTATTCCATATAGAGGCATAGTTTCTATTATCTATATAGATAGATTTTATATATATATATTATATATATATATACTATATATATATATATATTATATATATATATGTCTATCTATTATATCTAGATTAATATCCATATATATATATATATCTATCTATATTATATTATATAATATATACTGTCGATATTTCCTACAATTATTCATATACTCTATATACACCTTTCTTATTTAAACATGTTATATATACTTTTATGTTTAAAAATTAATGTTATATTACACATTCCACAAGTATTTATATGTATGTTTACATATAAGTATTGATATATCCATATAAGCATACACATTTACTAAGATATATATGAATATATATATGAATAATAATATATAGGATATATATAAATATATAATAGATATATGGAAAGAGAGAGAGCTTTATCTATAAAATAGTGTAGATATAGATATCCCGTATATGTATATAACACATACATATAAATGGACAATGTGTAGTATCTGTATGTATGTATTATATATATATATATATATATATCTATATATATATATAATATATGTCTCTATCTCCCTATTATATACATATATCTCCATCTTATCTAATTATATATATATATATATATATATATATATTATATATAATACTATATATCTCTATATCTTATATGTTCTTATCTACTGTACTATTATATTATATATCTCATCATCGCAGTCTCTTTCTATCTCTCTATCGTCTCTTTATATAATATTCTCTATCCTCATGCTGTAATCCACTTATCTCTATATTCTCTCTAATATATATCTATCTCTCTTATATATATCTCTTATCTCATATCTTATCTATAATATCTCTCTCATACCTCTCAAATACTTTGTATAGATTCATATATAACCTTGTATAGCTTTTATCTAAATATTTAATTCTTTACAATCGAAATATTATATCCTTATCTCTCATATCTAATCTACTACTAGTAATATCTCTCTCTATATACTATCTATATATATCTCTCGTCTATCCTCTATCTATCTATCATGTGTGTGTGTGTGTGTGTGGTTGTGTGAGTATATATAGTCTATCTCTCTATCTGCTATTATATATATCTCTATATATCATCTTCTACTATACTATATATCTGTGTGTGTGTGTGTGTGGGGAGTTGTGTGTGCTCTCTTAATCTTCTATCTTCTCTCTCTCCTCTATCTATATCATACTATATCTATATATATAGATGTGTGTGTTGTGTGTTTGTGTGTGTGTGTGTGTGTGTGTGGTGTGTTTGTGTCTGTGGTGTAAAACTAAGTATGCCCCTTTAAACATATCTATTACTATTTATGTGCAAATAATATAATATATATATATCTATATAAGTATCTATACTATATAGACGATATATATATATATATATCTATGTCTATAGTATAACTAAATAAATATATATGTATATATATACATTATATATATCTATATATATATATATTCTATATATGTTGTGTGTGTGTGTGTGTGTGTGTGTGTGTGTTTGTGTGTGTGTTGTGTGTGTGTGTTTATTATGTGTAAATAAATATTTAAACATATATATACATACATCTATAATTTTATACTTATATATCTGTATCCACTTGTATATATCCATGTATCTATCTATACTGTATATATATATTATCTATATATATATATATATATATATATATATATATATATATATATATATATATCATATATGTGTATATATGTCATTACATAAGTATATGTCTATATACCTTTATTTATGTATTTGTGTGATTAGATTTTATGGTGAAAATGTATGTATCATAGACATATGTATTATATTAGACCTTTTATATATATCTATATATATATATATACTATAATATATAGTATATAAATTATATATATATCTATAGATATCTATATATTCTATTTATCTTAATTTATTATGTATATATATATATATATATATATATATATATATACTATATCTAATATCTCTCACATATCTATATATATATATAGATAATATATATACTATCTAATATATATATATATGTAATATTAACATACTAATAATCTATATATCTCCGATATATCTATATATATAATTATTATTACTTATTATACAGACCATATATAATATCTATTATCTATACTAATAGTCTATACTATCTCTATATATATATATATATTATATCTCTATACATATATATATATAATTTCTATCTCTCTTTCTTATATAATATCTCTCTCTCTCTCTATCCTTCTCTCTCTCTATCTCTCTATCGCTATATATATCAGACTACTATCCTATCTCTACTTTATCTAATATCATATATATATATCGATCTAAGTTAGATATACTCGTATATTTATAATCTCTTTATGTTAATATAAAATGCATCTATATTATACATCATATCTATATATATATATCCATATATATATCTATATCTATATCTATCATATCTAGATCTATATTATCTTACTATATCTCTCTATTACTTATATATATAATATATCTATATATCTATATATATAGATATATAATCTATCTATATATCTATATCTATCTCTATTGTATATTTCTATAATAATATATGTATATATGATGTATATATTAGTCTATATATTTCATACATATCTATATAATCTCTCTCTCATATATATCTCAGTGATATCTATCTCTATATATCTCTATATATATGTTACTCTATATATCATCTCATGGGTAATAGCTTTTATATCCTATATAAGAAAATCTGTTTAATCTGCATTATATGTCAATATATCTATTTTTTTTATATAAAAGAGATGTACATATATATATATATTATATATATATATATTATATTATATATATATATAATATATATATATAATATTTTTGGGGGGGGGATTTTAAATTCTTACCCCCCCATTTGTATTTTTGTTTTTTCCAAAATTTATCCGTATATATGCTTTTAATAATTCATTAATAATATCATATAGTTCTATATTTGAATATATATATATAGATAAGATATATGTACTATATATATTATATAATATATCTATATAAATATATATATATAATATATATATAACTATATATATAATCATTTATAATCTTAATTTAAACAATATGTATATATGCATACACACACACACACACACACACCACGACACACACACACACACACATATTATATATATTATATATATATATATATATTATATAATATAGATATATAATATATATATATATATGATATATATATTATAAATAGATATATATCTATATAATCTCCTCTCTCTATTAGATATTATCTATACTCTCTCTATATCTCTATCTACCGTTTGTGGTGTGTGTGGTGTGTGTACCTCTATGTTAGTATATGTATAGTTATGTAGCTGTGTTTAAGCATTTTTTCATTTTAGCATCAATGTTATAGTCGTCTGTTATTTTGGTTATATTCCCGTTCCCGGGTGATGATGCGTTCCCTCGGTACGGCAGGCTTTGGCCCCCTCAGGGCAAGGAAACTTCGCACGGGAGTCAGCGTCAAAGAAGAGCTCGGCAACGATGTCACCGAAGATACATTCCTGGAAATAAAGGAGGAACCATTTGAATATGGAGATGAAGTGAGAAATGAAGTGTATAATGTAAATGTGATAAATAAAAGTCATTTCTTTCATGATATTCATGATCTAAGACATGAGGCAAATGCAAAAGACTCATGTAATGATTGGTTCAGGATTGTAATGACATGTCAAAATTTCAATTTGGGGCTAAGGACTGTAGGAAGACATGTTCATCAAATAGGGTTCAAGTGATGTACGAGGAAAGACTGAACAAGGAAACACAAGTGAATTTGGAATCCACAAGGACATGTTTTGCATGGAGTGTGTGGCAGGAATTATCTAAAGAGTCACATCAGTTCACATGAGAGTCCCACACAAGGAGCAGCCATACAACTTTGATATTTGCATAATACAATTCCCTCCACAGCGATCTAGAAAAGCACGTTGCTACAATACAGAGGAGAAACCATACAACTGTGAGATTTGCAGCAAGACCTTCTCATATAAATCTAGTTTTTTGAAGCATATGATAATGCATACAGACGAGAAACCATATAACTATGAGCTTTGCAATAAGGTCTTCTCACAGAAACATAATTTGGTGAAATGCATGGGAGTTCATACAAAGAAGAAGTCATATAACTGTGACACTTGCAGTAAGACATTTTCTCAAAAAAGTAATCTTGTAATGCACATTAGAATACATACAAAAGAGAAACCATACATCTGTGAAATTTGTAACAATACCTTCTCACGGAAAAATAATATGGTAAGGCACATGAGAACACATACAAAGGAGAAACCTTATATTTGCGAGATTTGGCAATAAGCCCTTTTTCTGAGAGAGGTTAATCTTATAAAGTACATATGGAAGTACATGTAAATGTTTAAGCACGTATAGCTGCGAGATTTTGCAACAATTCATTCTCTGGAAAGATAGTCTGGGAGGCAACATGAGAACACATACTATGGAGAAGCATACAGTTTGTGAAATTTGTAACAAACACTTCTCAAGGAAATCTAATGTAGCAATTCATATGAGAGTACATACAAAGGAGAAGCCATACAAATGTGAGATTTGTGACAAAGGTTTTTCAAAGAAAAATAGTCTAGAAAGTCATAGGAGAGTACATGCAAAAGAGAAGCCATAAAGTTGTGAGATTTGCAACAAGGCCTTCTCATATAAATCTATTCCAGAGATTCATATGAGAATGCATAGAAAGGTAACATACAGTTGTGATTTTCAATAAGGCCTTCTATGTGAAAAGTCCATGTAGTAAACGCATTGAGAGTGCATACAGAAGAAACCATACAGCTGTGAAATTTGCAAATAAAGACTTCTCAGTAAAAAATCGAGCCCTATTAATCCACATGAAAAGTACATACAAAAGAGCCATACAGCTGTGAGAATTTTACAAAGGCCTTCTCCACAGAATTCAAGTAATCCACATGAGAGTACACACAAAAGACAGTAGCCATACAGCTGTGAGATTTACAATAAGGCCTTCTCATCAAGAAGTAATCTAGTAAGGCACATGAGAGTTCATACACGGAGGAAACCATATACTGTGACATTTGGCAATAAAGACTTCGCAGTAAATCTAACCAATAAACATATGAGACTTACATACAAAGGGAGCCATACGGGCCTTGAGATTTGCAATAAAAGACTTCTCCAATAAATCTAGCCAAATAAAGCATCTGAGAAGTACATTGAAGGAAGAGCCATACAGTTGTGAATTTTGCAATAAGAACTTTGCTTTGAAAAGAGATTTA
>NC_051429.1:5676357-5693857 GCF_015228065.2 Penaeus monodon
CTTTAAAAACCCTAAATCGCCTAAAGGGGGGATAAGGGAGAAGTTATAAAATAATTAGGGAAAGAGTTTGGAAAGAACCTAAAGATCATTACACTTGGGGAGCGTAAATTGAAAAAGAAGACGACATGAACTTGAATCATTTAAGTAATAAAACAGGAGGGGGTTTAGATCGGAGGGAGCTGGTGGGGGGGGAGACGTGAAGGGAGCGAGGAGAAACGTGGGCATGGGGGGGGGGGGGGGAACGTGGAGAAGGGAAAAAAGAGGGGGGACGTAAAAGAACGGGAGGGAGACAGGGCAGACACGGGATGACACGTGGGGGGAGAGAATGGGGCAGGGGGAGACGTTTGGGATGACACGTGGAGTAGAGGCGTGGGCATGACACGTGGAGGGGAGACGTGAAAGGGAGATGACGAGGAGAGACGTGGGCATGACACGTGGAGGGGAGACAGAAGGGAGACGAGGGGAGAACGTGCAGACCTGAGGAGACGGAGAGAGCGTGGGCAGACAAGTGTGAGGGAGACGGTAATGGAAGACGGGGAAGGGGTGAGAAATGGAAAGGGGAGAGTGGGCAAAGTTGAGGGGGACGGCAGGAACACAGGGGGGGCATAAAAAGGGGGGAGACCCCAAAGGGAGCAGGAGGGAACGTTGGGTAACATGAGGGGAGAGGAGGGAAACGGACAACTGTGAAAAACTTCAAGCGAAAGGGCCTTAAGGGTTCTTTAAGTAGAACAAAAACTAACAAGGGAAAAATAGGGGTGAATTAAATTTAGTTTTGAAAAAACGAAGCATGAGTGTCAAAATTTTTTTCAGTGTTAAAATATTATGTATTTATAAATCTAAATTCTTATACAATGGAATTTTTATTGAAATAAATTTAATAATACATTTTATTCTATTTTTTTAACAATTAATTTAATTCCAATTTTAACTTTAACAAACACCTTTCAAACATTCACCCAAAAATTTTTATTCCAAATTAAAAGAATATTCACACTATATAACACACAAACACAACACACCACACAAACACACACCACAAACAACACACACACACAAACACAAATATATAATAGATAAATAATATATATAATATTAATATATTAATATATAAATATATATTATATATATAACACACAACATTACTTATTTACTACCAGATTATATATTATATTATATATATTATATTATAATATTTTATATAATATATATATATAATATACATAATATATATACATAAACATACACACACACACACATCTTCTTCCTTTCTCTCTCTCCTCTCTCTCCTCTTCTCTCTCTCTTTTCTCCTTCCCATATATATATAATATATAATATATTATATATACTTATAATAAAATTTTCTACATTTACATATATTCACATCATTTTATTATATACAATTTTAAACACCACAATCGATAAATAATATCACAAACCCCCCAAACATAACAATCAACCTAAACCCCATTTATATTATAATATATTGCATATATATAATTAATAATTTATATATATACAATTTACATCTATATATATAATTAAATTATTATATACATATATAATATAAACATATATTTCACAATAACACAAAAAATCATATATACAATTAAATAACAAAAATATATATAAATTAAATAATATATTATATATATAATATAATATTATATAACATACTAATTAAAATAAAAAATTTTTACCTACAAAATTAAAATATACATTAAAATAATACAAAATAACACAAAACCAAATATAATATAGTATAATTATAAAATCAATAAATATATTAAATATATAAATATAAAATAAATATACATAATATATTAATAATATATAATATATATATAATATATATAAAATATATATTCATATAAATATTATATTATTTTATAATGTAAATTTAAAATATTATTTTAAGTGATAAAATGTAATTCATTAAAATATATTAGATGTATTGTAATATATATAGATAATTTTAATATATATAATAAAATATATATATTATTATTATATATATATATATATATAAATATATATATATATATATAATAATATATACATATATATATAATATATACGTTATATTGATAATATATAATATATATATATATATATATATATATATATATATATATATGTATGTATATGTGTGTTTGTGTACACACACACACACAGACAAACACAGACACACACACACACACACACACACACACACACACACACACACACACATATATATATATATATATAATTATATATATATATATATATATATATAATATATATATATATAATATATATATATTTGTATGCATTTTATATATAACATTATGTATGAGTTCATATAATATTATTAATTCCTATAAATAGTCATATATGTATTTATGCATATATATATTTCTACATACTAATACAAATACATATTTATTTATATAAGTGAATGTTTATATATATAATAGATGGGTTACATAGATTTATTTACATACGCATATATGGTATGCTTGGAAAATATATATGTATATATTTTATATATATATAATATAAATATATATAATATTAGATATATATATAATATATAATGAGAGAGAGAAGAGAGAGAGAGAGAGAGAGAAGAAGATAGATAGATAGATTGATATGATATATAGAATGATAGATAAATAGATAGATAGATACATATATATTATATAATAATATATATATAATATTATATATATATATATATAATATATATATATATATATATATATATATATATATAATGAATATAAATATAAAAAATTAGAGAGAATAAATATATAAATATAATATATATTATATATATAAAATATTATATATAATATATATATATATATATATATTATATATATATATATATTGTAAATATCTTTTATATCTATATAAGAAAATATGTTTAATCTGCATATATATATGTATATATATAGAATATATATATATATATTATATTATATATATATATTATTATGATTCTATATATGAATATTTATATATGTATAGTTATTTATATTCATTTATTTAAACATTTATTTATAGTTGTATATATGCATACATAACAACACACCAACACACACTATATATATATATTATATATATTATATAATATATATATATATATATATATATATATATATATATATATATATATATATATATATGTATATATATTTGTATTTCTGTTTTAAATATTATGTTTATATGTGTATAGTATATGTTTCTGTGTTTAAGATTTTTAATTTTTAGCATTGTTGTTAAAGCAGTCTGTTATTTTGGTTCTATTTTCCGTTCACAGGGTGATGATGAGTTTCCTCGGCGACGGGATGCCTTCACCCCCATTCACGGGTAAAGAAATAGTCGGCACGGGAGTCCGCGTCAAAGAAGAGCTCATCGAAGATGTCACCGAAGATACATGCCTGGAAATAACGGAGGAACCACTTGATTATGAAGATGAACCTAGAAATGAAGTGTGTAACGTGAATGTAATACGTGAAAATCTTCTCCTTCATAATCCTCTTGATCTCAGATATGAATCATATGCAAAAGACTCATGTAACTTGGTTCAGGATGGTAATGCCATGTCAAAAGTGCCCTTTGGGGTTAAGGACTGTGGGAAGACGTGTTCATCAGATGAGGTTCAAGTGATGTATGAGGAAAGACTGAAGGAGGTACACAACAAAATTGGGAAATTCCCAAGGGAAATGTTTTGCATGTAGGTGTGTGGAAGGGAAATTTGTCTAAAGAGAGTCACATCAGGATTCACATGAGGTCCACACAAAGGAAAACCCATACAATTTTGATTTTGCAATAAAAATTTCCCACCCAAAAAAGTGATCTTAAAAGGCACGAGAGCTGCGAGATTTGCAAAAACTTCTCATGGAAAAAGAATCTGTTGAGGCCATGAAACACTAAAAAGGGGGAAACCATACAGCTGGAGATTTGCAATAAGGCCTTCTGAGAGAGGTAACCTAGTCGCACTTTAGAGTACACACAAGGAGAAACCATACTGCTGGAGTTTTGCAACAAGGCCTTCATAAAAAGTTGTCTAGGATTCATATGAGAAGGGGATAAAAAGGGGAAAAGACATACAGCTGTAAAATTTTGCAATAGGCCCTTCTTTTTAAAAAGCATGTAGTAAGCATATGGAGTGCATAAAAAAAGAAAAACCCATACAGCTGTGAGTTTTCAATAAAATTCTAAAAAATCTTTTCTAGTAACCACGAGAGTCACACAAAAAGAGAAGCCATACAGCTGTGAGTTTTGCAATAAGGGGCCTTTCATACAGAGGGGGTCAAGAAACCCAATGAGATTAACACAGGAGAAACCATATAGCGTGAGTTTTGCAAAAAAACCTTCTCAAAATTTTAAAACCAAATACAACATATGAGAGTACTCGAAGGAAAAAACCATACAGCTGTGAGTTTGCAATAAGGGTTTTAAGGAAATCAATTTAGTGGAATATAAGAGTACTAAAAAAGAGAAAGCCATACTCTGTGGTTTTGTAAAAAGGGCCCTTTTGTTTGAAAGGAATTTAGTAAAGCACATGGGTACATACAAGGGAAAGTCATGAGCCAGATGCATTTACATATTAAAATTTATTTTTTTCGATTTGTTTTTAAAATGTATTTTAAAATGTGTTTTGTCAAGTTTGAAAGTTTTTTTTCTATGATTGTGTTTATTCCATAACTAAACATGCACATGCAAGCTTCCTGCCTAGGAATGATAGAAAATGGCACGAATGCCAAGTGTTAAAAGAAGATGCCCCTTTCCCCTTTATTAAAAAAGTCAAGATAGGGAAAAGTCACACACACAAAACACACACAACACACACACACCCCAACACACAAATATATATTATTTTATATATATATATATATTATTAAAAAAATAAAATTTTTTTTAACATACATACATATACATATATAATATCCCTAAATGTACATCAATTATGTCCCAAATTTTTTCTGTTTCCTTTTTTTCCCTCTCCTTTTTTTGTTTTGTTTTGTTCAGTATTTTCCATCATGATTTCCTCATGTTGTATAATTACCCTTTTTTTTTGTATTTTTGTTATCATTTAAAAATAAAATTTTCTTTTTTAGTGATTTTTTCTCCCTGAACCCAAACAATAAGCCATTTTACATCATGCTTTCGTCTCTGTGCCCTTTTGGGTTTGTTGAGAGGAACACAGAAGGACATCCAGTGTTATGTCCCTTTTAATATGTCTGTGTTGTTATTTTGCTAAAAAGGGAAAAACCCCCTATGTTTAAAGATGCTTAACCCTGTTTACATTATGAGCCTGATTGGAGGCTGCTAAAAAACTATTAGTTTTATTTGTCGTTTGGCCGGGGGTGCCCAGCCTTCGTGTTCATTTTACCCCTTTTTGGGGAGTTTTTTAGAATTGTTTGTACATTAAAAAAATTTAAAAAGAGAGGAAAAAAGTTATATTGATTTTTTAAAATAATTTTTGTGAACATTGTGTAGACTGCATTAGAATCTTTAAACCCCTTTGGGTCCGGGTTTTTCACGTTTTCACGGACCCAACCCTCCAACCTTTTTTGTGTCCTAGAGAAGTTTGGAGGCGGAGGGCTGGGTCTCAGGGTATGGGCCGCCCTACCTTTCCCTCAACCCCGTCTCAAATAATTTTTCGGCATTTTTTCTCCTCTTTTCTTTTTTTTTCATCATTAGGTTTTCATTTTCCCCCTTTCCTTTTTTTCTTCATCATCCCATCTTCTGTCCACTTTCCCAGGGGGGGAAAGCATGCTGAATGGATGAAAGAATGGCGTTAGTCTTATGTAAACGGCCCCTTCCAGGTGGGGGTTGAAGGCCGGGCGCACCAAAACAAGTGTGTGCGATAAAAAGCTCCGTGCTTTCCATTGGCAAAATTATTTTTCCCTTTTTTATATAGAAGCGGTTTTTTTATTTATATTTCCATTTATTTTTTTATTTTTTATTTTTTTTTTTTTTTTTTTGCCATTTTTCCCGTGCCATGGTGCCCTTTGATTTAGTTTTCCAGATGTAAAATTTTTGTTCTCTGCACAGATTCCCGTCATCTTCTAGGTAGTCATTAAAGTTTTGTAAACACTTTAAGGTCCCGTTTTTATCTTCTTTCAGGGAAAAACCTTTTTCTCAGCACCCCTGGGTAATTTAGATGGAAATGGTTTTTTGGACCACCTTTCCCCTCCCCCCGGCTTCATTTTGGGGGATGAACCCAAAATGCCCAAAAGGCATGTTTTTTCAATTTTAATTAAAGGACTCCCCCCAGCATTCAATGTGGGAAACTAAAGGTGTGTAGAAACTTTTTATGTTATGCAAAACAAACTACTTCGGTTGGATTTGAGTAAATTTTTCTTCCATGCCCGATTTGGGGGGGTTCCCATAGCGGGGGGAAACCCCCCCAAAAAAAAAAAAAAAAAAAAAAAAAAAAAAAAAAAAAAAAAAGGGGGGGGGGGGGGGGGGGGGGGGGGGGGGGGCCCTGAAGTCCCCTCAAAAAATTTCACCGGGGTCCGGCCCCCTTTTTTTTTTGGCCCCCCCCCCAAACCCCCGGCCCAAACAAAAAACCAGTACCCGTTTAAAAAGGGGGCCCCCTCCCAAATTTTTTTAAACCCTTTAAAAAAAAAGGATAAAAACCCCCGGGTTTGGATTTTGGGGGGGGAAATAAAAAATTTTTCCCCCCCCTTAAAACCCTTTTTTTTCTTTCCTTTTTTCACTTTTTT
Organism: Penaeus monodon; assembly: GCF_015228065.2. Taxonomy (NCBI): domain Eukaryota; kingdom Metazoa; phylum Arthropoda; class Malacostraca; order Decapoda; family Penaeidae; genus Penaeus; species Penaeus monodon. The sequence goes on from NC_051429.1 coordinate 5,683,080, forward strand.
TTCCCCCTTTTTTTTTCCCCCCCCTTTTCCCCCTTTAAAACTCTAAAATTTTTTGCTTATTTAAACCCCCTTTTTCCCCGGGAAAAAAAGGGGGACCTTTTTAAAAATCCCTTTTACCCCCTTTCCCCTTTTAAAATTTTTAAAAATTTTTTTTTTTTTAAATTTTTTCCCTTTTTTTTAAAAAGGGGAATTTTTTTCCCCATTTTTTTCTTTTAAAAAATTTATTTTTTTTTCCCCCCCCCCCCCTTTAAAACCCCCTTTAAAACCCCACCAAAAAAACCCCCCACCCCTTTCCCGGGGTTCCTTTAAAAATCTTTCCCCCAAATTTTTTTCCCCCAAAAACCCCCTCACTTTCCCCCCGGCAGAAGGGGTTGATCCCCACTTTGCTCCCTATTTCCCAACCATAGGTCATTTAAAGAAAACCATAATTGTTTTTTTATTGTTTCCATAATGATTGAGTCCTCATTAAATGATTAACCAGGACAAGGCACTTACGCAGGCCCAAACTCACAGGCTCCTCTACTCACCCTCTCTTCTCCAACTTATCTACATTTCCGACCTTATTGTCATCTTCCATCTCATGTTTCTCCTTTCTACCTATTTCCTCTCCTTAAAAAAAAAACAGACAATTCTAAATCTTCACACCCCAATCTCTACTCCCTCCCTCTCCCTACTCTCTTTACCTGTAACAGACAATCTAAATGTTCCACCTTGTCTACCTCTCCTCTCCTCTCCTCTTTCTCAACTCTTCATATCTCCTCTTCTCCCCCTCATAAGAAAACTTTTGTGTCTCGGACCTCCTCGAACCAAATCATGACCCTAATAAAAAGTAGATCTTTCCAATGCAGGGTCCCATTCCTGTTGTTAGGTACAGGTACATGAAGCATAGCATATAATATGTTGCGTTACCTAAATGGAATATGAATATTTTCATTAGTTAATTTTTATATTTAAAGGCATGTAATTAAGTATTTCGTGTTCCTTCCCCTTTTTGATACCCTAAGCACGTTTCTTTTTTTGCTTAATGGTTTATCCCGCCCTGTAAAATATATATGTATATATATATTATATAATATATATTATATATATATATAATAAAATATAATATTATTATATATATATTTGGTGTGTGTGGGTGTGTGTGTGTGTGTGGGTGTGTGTCTATATAAGATATATACGTGTGGTTATATATAGGTATATAATAATATTTATATATTATAATATAAATTATATTAATATACAATATATATATATATATTTTATAATATATTATATTATATAAGTATGTGTTTGGTTTTTTTTGTGTTTTTTTTTTATTATAAAAATATATTATAATGTATATATTGTGAGTAAACTGTGGTGATTGATAGTATATGATATTATATATATATATATTATATATATAATATAATATATAATTATATATATATATATAATATATATATACACAAACCCCACAACAACACACAACACACCCATATTTTATTATATTATATATAATATATATATATATATATATATATATATATATATATATAATATATTTTATATATATAAATAAATTTTAAAACACACACACAACCACACACACCACACATATAATAAAAAAAATATTATTATTAAATTAATTGTTTTGTAATATATTTTTATTATTAATTTTTATTTTAACATTTAAAAATTCCTCAGTCAAAACCCAAATTAAACCGCAACCCAATCTAACTCAACACAACCTCAATACAACTTGAAATTTCCCTTTTCAATTCTGTCATTCCTGTAATTATTGTCAATTCCTGTCAACTCTTGTCAATTTCCTGTCATTCCTGTTTTCAATTTGTTAATTCCTGTCAATTTGCCCAATCTTGTCAATTCCTTCCATTCTTGTTAATCCCTTTTCAATTTTGATAAATTCCTCTTAAATTTCTTGTCAATTACCTTTCAAAATCCATCATTTCTTGTCCAAATTCAAAATCTTTTTTAACCCTGTATATTTTATCAACTCGTAAATTTCTTTAATTTGTCAATTTTTGTCAATCTTGTCAATCCTATAAATTATTCATTCTTTTCAATTCTTGTCAATTCTTGACAATTCCTGTAAATTTCCCATTAATTTCTTGTCATTTTTCAATTCAAAGTCAATTTCTGTCAATTTTGTCAATTCCTGTCAATTCTTCTTAATTCCATAATTTTTGTAAAATTTCTGTCAATTCATATAGTCTGTCATCCTTAAATTCCTTAATATCTTAAATTCCTTTCAATCTTTAATTCGCAATTGTATACATAATATATATATATATAATATAAAATTAAAATAAATATATAATATATATATATATATAATTATATATATATATATATATTTTATATTTTATATATTTTAAAATAATATATTTTAAACAAATACTATAATATGAATGTTTATATATGTAATATATAACAAATAAAATATATATATATATATATATTTTATTATTTATTTGTATATTTGTATTTTATTTTTATATATATATTTTAATATAATTATTATATATATTATTAAATTATATTCATATACACAAAACATAATATTTTAGGGAATATATAAAATATAAATAATACACACACACACACCCACAAAAAACCCCACACACATACACAAAACACACACCACACACACACAAAACACAAACAACACAACACACACACAACAAAAACACAATATTTTAATATATATATAATATAATTTTATATATATAAAATATATATTTTATAATTTTATAATTATATTATTATGTTATTAGTATATGATTATATTATATTATATTATTATTGTTATATTTATATTAATCTTATTTATTTTATGTTATATTTAATTTTTTTTATGATTATTATAATAAAATTTTAAAATAAAAAACAAAAAAAAAAAAAAAAAAATATATATATATATATATATATATATATATATATATATATAATATAAAATAATATATATACAGGACACACACACACACACACACATATCAGTCAATCCGGCTGTGCTTACGCGAACGGCAAGTCGATCCGGATTCCCTTCCTAAAACGCCAGACACATACGCCGACCCCGACGAACGAATAAAAACGAGTGGTTAGTTTGTTACTATTTAAGTCTAAAAGAAGAAGAAGAAAAAGAAGGAGAAGGAGGAGGAGGAGGAGGGGGGTGATGGAGAAGGGGAAGGCGAAGGAAAAAGGGGAAAAATGAAGGAGGAGGAGGAGAAGAGGAGGGAAAAAGGAAAAAGAAAAAAGGAAAAAGAAGAAAGAAAAAAAAGAAGGAGGGAGAAGGAGAAGGAGGGGAAGGAGAAGAGAAGGGAGAAGAAGGAGAAGGAGGAGAAAAGAAGAGAAGGAGAAGAAGGAGAAGAAAGGGGAAGGGCGGAGGGAAAGGGGAAGGAGAAAGAGAAAGAAAAAGGAGGAGGAAGGAAGAGGGAAGGAGGAAAGGAGAAGGAAGGGAGGAGGAGGAGAAGGAGAAAGGGGAGAAGAAGGAGAAGGGGGAGAAGGGGGAAGAGGAAGGAGAAGAAGGAGAAGGAGAGGAGAGGGAGGAGGAGGAGAAAGGGAAAGGGGGAGAGAAGGAAAGAAGGAGAGGAAAAGAGAAGGAAAAAGAAGAAGAGGGGAATGTGGAAAAAGAGAAGGGAAAGAGCAGAAGAAAAGAAGAGAAGAAATTTATTGCCGTTTTTCATGATCAAGGAAGGGGAAAAAAGTTATTATTTTTTTATTTTCATTTTCCTTTTTTTTTTTTTTTTGTTTTGTTTTTCGTTTTTTTTTTCTTTGTTCTGTTTTTTTTCTGGGGGTGTTTTGTCCGACGCTTCTACTTTTTTTTTTTTTGGGGTTTTTTTAAATTTTTATTTTATTTTTTTTTATTTTTTTTTAAATTTTTTTTTTAAAACTTTTTAAAAATTTTTTTTTTTTTTTCTTTTTTTAATTTTTTAAAACTTTTTTTCAAAAACCCCCCCCCCCCAACCCCCCCCCATTAAACCCATCCCCCCCAAAAACAACAAAAAAACAAACCCCCCAAAAAAAAAAAAATTTTGGGTTTTTTTTTTATTTTTAAAATTTTTAATTTTTAAAAAAAATTTATTTTTTTTTCTACTTACCTTTCCCCTTTAATTCAAAATAATTTGAAAAAAATAAATTAAATTTAAAAAAATATTTTTGATGTAAGGAAAAGGGTTTTTTTGCTAATTGAAAGATAACTTCCCTAAATAATGGGTTAAATTTTTTAATTACCGTTAATTTTTCTTCCTATAATCCTATATTAAAATAATATATAATATTATATAATATAATATTTTATATATATATATATGTATAATATATATATATATATAATATTTAATAATATATAATTATTAAAAATTTTTTTCCTTTTGGGGGATGGATATAATATAATTATATTTATATTTTCATATAAAAAAAAAAAAAAATAAAGGATGTATGGGGGGGATGTTATTAAATAAGTTATAAAAAATTCCAAATACCATAAAAGGAAAAACAAAAATTAAATTTAAAAAGATTGAGTAAGGAAAAAAAACTTATATGAAATGATATTTTATAATTTATTAATAATAACTTTACAAAAGGAAATGGAAAAATAAAATAAAAAATGAGAGATTGGTTATTTTAAAAAAAATATTAATTATGAATTTAAGAAAAATTTATATATAGGAAAGGCATAATGATATAAAATTTTGAAAAAAAATATATGAAAATAAAAATAAAAAAAAATGTTTTAAAGTTGTTTTTGGGGTTTTGAGGTTGGAGTGGGTTTTTGTGGTGTTCTTGGGTTTTTTGTTTTTTTGTTAATTTCGAAAAAACACAAGTTCCCTTGCTTTTACTTTTTTTCTTTATTATTTTCGTTTTTTAAATTATATTTATATTTTTTATTATTTAATTTTAATATAAATTTTTTTATAATAACATTTTAATAATAATATTTTAAATTTATATATATTTTTATTTATTAAAATTATATCTTTTAATTAATAAAATAATTTTATAATTATACTTAAACTCCTGGTTCCCCCAAAAAATTTTTTATGAACTATGTTTAAAAAAATTTTATTTTAAAATGCACATTTTTAAAAAAAAATAAAAAAAAATTAGGAAAAACATAAAAAAAAAATATAAACCTTTTTCCTTTTTTAAAATAAAAAAAGGAAGGTTTTATAAATAAAAAAAAAAATAATTTTTTCTTTTTTAAAAACGGTTTTTTTTGTTTTAAAAAGGGGAAAAAAGAAGGAGAAAGAGGAGGGGGAAAAGTAGAGGGGGATGGGGGGAAGGAGAAGGCGAAGGAAAAGGGGGGGAAATTTGAAGGGGGAGGAGGAGTTTAAGGGGGAGGAAAAGAGGAAAAAGAATTAAAAAAGGAAAAAAGAAAAAGGGAAGAAGAAGGAGGAGAAGGAGAAGGAGAAAAGGAAAAGGGCGGAGGAGAAGGAAAAAGAAAAGGAAAAAAGGGAGGAAAAGGCGGAGGAGAAGGAAAAAAGAAAAGGAGAAAAAGAAGAAAAAGGGGAAAAGGGGGGAGGGGGGGGAGGGGGAAAAGGGAAAAGGGAAAAAAGGGAAGGAGGGGGGAGGGGGAGGAGGAGGGGGAAGGAGGAGGAGAGGGAGGAGGGGGGAAAAGGGAAAGGGAAAGGAGGGGGGAAAAGGGGAAGAAGAAAAAGGGAAGGGGAGAATGTGGAAAAAAAGAAAAAGAAAAGGCAGGAAAAGGGAAAGAAGGAAAAAAAAAGAGAAAAAGGGTTTTTTTTTGTTTCTTTTTTGTCATGATCAAGAATATTTATTTATTTTTTTAATCTTTCCATTTTTCCATTAAAAAAAAAAAAAAAAAAAAAATTGTTTTTTGTTTTTTTTTTTCTTTTCTATGTTCTTTTTTTTTTCGGGGGTTTTTTTCTGTCCAAAACGCTTTTTCCATTTTATTATTTTTTTAAATTATTTTTTCGGGTTTCCCCGTTAAGGTCCCCCCAGATTTTTTTTTATTAAAAATAAGCGTTTTTAATATTGTGTTTTTTTTATTTTTATCAAAATTTTTTTATTATTTTTTTTGATTACTATTTTTTTTTAAAATTTTTTATTTTCTTTATTATTTTTTTAAATTTTTTTTACCCTTTTGGGTTATGATATCTTTAAGTTTCCAAACCCCTCCTGGTGGCGCTCCAGCAAAAAAAAAACTAGAATGGATGAAAATTTAAAAGCTAAAAAAAAAAAAATAAAAATTTATAAAAATGCTCAAATTCCATTTATTCTCTATCTATATTCAATCTACCCCATCTACCCTTTCCCATCAACCTATCTGTCACTTACTTATTTTTTTTTTGCCCTTATTACCCCCTTTTATCTCCTCCTTAAATCATCTCGGAAAATCGAATAGAAAAAAAAGATACTAAAAAAATTAACTAAAAAAATCCCTTTTCTTGATGTTAAAGGGAAACGGGGTTTTGGGGGCTTCGCGGGCCGTTGGTAAGTTTAAACCGGGTTAAAGTGTCGTTTGGTAAGCTGAAAAACCGGATTAAAAAGACGTTTTCCCTAAGTTTAATCCGGATTAAATTTTCTTTCGCGTATAAATTTCACATAATATTTTATATATATATATATATATTATATAATAATATAATATATATATATATATATAATTTTAATATTTTATGTATATTAAAAATGTTTTATTATATATAAAAATATATATTAAAAAATTTATATATATATATATATATATTTTATATAATATATATAATATATATTTAAAATTTTAAAAATATTTATATATATATAATAAAATGCATGTATGTATGAGTGTGTGGTTATATAAAAAGTATATATATTTTGTAAACATAAATTTTAATATATATCCAATAATAGGGATGTATATACATACATGCATATAATTACACATATATATTTAGATATGTAAAAATATTATAATTTTACTACATATTTTCTATAAGGGAATATGGTATATAGACATATACCTACATAATAAAAAAACCTTTTCCAAAATATATGTAAAAAATTTTATATTTTACATATATACATATTTCACATGTATGTTGTTTTGTATATTGTATTTTTCCCTATAAAACATCTATAAAAAATTATGTATTCATTTTTATTAAAAAATATATTTGTATATATAAAGTTAGGGATATGTACTTTTAAAATATTTATATATCCCTTTTAATAATATATATATATAATATATATATATATATAATATTATATAATATATAAAGTTTTGTGTGGTTTTTGTGTGTGTGTGTGTTTTGTGTTTTGGGGGTTGTGTGTGTGTGGTGTGTGTGTGTATGTGTTGTGTGTTGGTGTGGTTTTGTGTTATTTTTTTTATATATATTTGACCAAAAAAAAAACCCCCGTGGGCTGCTCGCTTTTTACCAGGTATATAAAAATATTTTTTAATATATATATAATTATTAATTATATATATAATAGAATAATATATATAATGTATATAAATAAAAGATATAGATTATAATATAAAATATATATATATAATATAAAATAATATAAATATATATATATATATAAAATATATAATATATATATATATATATACCTGGGTAAAAGCAGAGGGAGGGCCCTTGGGTTTTTGGGCGAACTGAGGTGTTTAGATATAGATTTTCATATAGAGTTATGCACATTATATGAAGAGGAAATAACCATATGAGAAAAAAACATATGAGAAATAACCATATGAAATAAACCAATAACCATAATAGCACTATGTGTTCTGACCTGAAATGAAAGTGTCAGTATGTGTTTTTCATAGAGTAAGAAAAAGAACAGTATATTATCCTTCTTATCCACATTATCCGCTAAACGTTTATTAGTATGTTATACATACATACACACATATTTATTTATTATTTATATATTATGTGCACACACACACCACACACACACCACACAACACACAAAAAATATATATATAATTATATATAGATATATATATATATTATAATATATATATATATAATATATTATATATAGTATATATATAGTATATATATATATAATATATATATATATATATATATATATATATATAATATATGTATATATATATATATATATATATATTATATATATAATATATATATATATATATATATATATATATATATATATATATATTATATATATATATCATATATATATATATATATATATATACATAGTGTGTGTGTGTGTGTGTATGTGTGTGTGTGTGTGTGTGTTGTGTAATGTTGTGTGTTGTGTATGTGATTTTGTATATATGCATATATATATATATGCAATATATATATATATATAATATATAATATTATATATATATATATATATATATATATAATATTGCTACGCCAGTGGGTCTTTGTCTCTGTGCGAAACATGTGTTAACATGAAGGGACCTGGGCAAACATGACGCAGCTGGCTGTGAGCGGAGGAGCGGAGGAACAAGCCGAAAGACGCGGTTGGGTGCTGCTCCTGTGAAGACCTCGTGTGTGCCCTTGTGACCTGATATAACTTTGTGTTGCCCTGTTATAAGCTGTATCGGTCAACCCGCCTCGTTGCCTCCCTCCCCCCTTCCTCCCCCCAGGTGTGTTAGTTCACGGCACGCGTTCTCCACCCTGCAGCCCCTCGGCCTCCAGACATTCTGTGAGGCGTAAGCCAGCTGAGTACGACGGGAAGGTGGCCTGGGAAGCATATGTTGCCCAATTTGAAATGCTGGCATCTGCCCAGGGCTGGAGCCAGGAAGAGAAGGCCCTGCAGCTGGTAACAGCGCTAAGGGGCCCCGCGGTGGAAGTGTTGGGGCATCTGCCGGCATCCCAACATGCCTCTTACACCAGCGTGGCAGAGGCTTTGAAACGCCGTTTCGGGCACCATCACCAGGCGGAGGTATATCGGGACCACTTGAAGAAGCGGACTCGTGAGCGTGGCGAGACACTGTCCCAGCTGGCGCAGGATGTGGAGGCGCTGGTAAGGAGGTCGTACCCGCGGCTGCGGAAGAGATGATCGTGGTCCTGGCCGTGATTTCTTTGTTGACGCTTTACAGGACCAGCAGCTGCAAAATCTACGTCAAGCAGGCACACCCTGAGGACCTGCAGGTGGCGCTGGCGAGGGCCTTGGAGTTCGAGGCCTTCCTGAAGACAACGAGTGGCCTAGGGCCAGCTGCTCAGCCCCGCCGTGACCTCCGCGGCCGGAAGGCTAAAGTGGAGAAAATAGCATTGAGGAAGGTGAGCCCGAGACCTTTCCAAGGCTTGTGTTGGGGCTGCGGAGAGGTAGGGCACAGACGTAGTCAGTGTCAGAGGGAGCGGAGAACAAGTCCTCTCAACCGGATGGATTTCTGATGCCTTCCAGCAGTGCTGCAAGGACTGTGGCAGGTATGGTCACCATCTGAGCGCATGTCCTAAGGCTAAGGAAGTGGTACAGGCGGAAAAAGGCTGGAGAAGGGGGCCGAAACCCAGCCGTCTCGGTTCCCGGGCCCCGGACTTGGGTAAGCTGCCGTCGAACCAGCACGATGCAGGTGGAGGGCTCAATAGATGGGAAGCCATGCCGCCTGACAGTGGACACTGGGGCTGAGAAGACCCTAGTGCGGCCTGATATGTTGGCCACTATGCGACTTCCAGACGCACCACAGAGACTGTGTGGTGTCACGGGGCATTGTGTGCAGCTCAAGGGGCCAGTGGAGGCTCGTATTGGCGTGGGCAGCACGGTGCAGCGGCTGCGGTGTATGTGGCTGATCTGGACGAGCACTGCTTGCTGGGCCTGACTACCTGACGCAGAGTAAGGCGTGTGTCGACCTTGGACAGAAGCTGGTGAGGGTGCACGGTGAAGAGGTGCCCTTGCTTCCAGAGGTTGGCTGTGCAGAGGTAGTTACAGCTGAGCGACTGCACCTTGCCCCCAGGACAGAGTCTAGAATCCGGTGTTGTGACTGTCAAGAGTGATGCGTGGAGTAGAGGGCCTCGTGGAGCCTAACCAAAACTTGCAGCTGGCTGATGGTGTAGCGGTTGGGCGCTGGGGAGGGGTTAGTTACAGTGTTGGTAGCCAACTTCTCTGATAAGGCCCAGAAGGTGCCAGCTGGTGCAAAGCTGGGCACTTGTGAGGAAGTGGAGCGTCCAGAAGAGTCGTCGGGGAGCGAGGAGTTGGTTGGTGTGGGGCCGTTGCCTGACTTCCTCGAGGACTTCGCGCACCGGAGCGCCGCTAACCTGATGGAAGCACAGACAGAGAAGATGCGTCACACCTTGTCTCAGTATGCAGATGTGTTTAGCAGGGGTGACTTGGACCTGGGCCGCACAGGATTGGTGAAGCACCGCATTAACACCGGAAGTAGTTTGCCCATCAAGAGTCCCCCCCGACGTATTGCACCAATCAGGCAAGAAGAGATGCAGCGCACTGTCAATGAGCTGGCGGCACAGGGGGTGATTGAACGGTCAGACAGTTCATGGTCATCAGCGGTAGTCCTGGTGAAGAAAAAGGACGGCACACAACGCTTCTGTGTGGACTACCGGGCGCTGAATGACATGACTATCAAGGACTCATACCCATTGCCGAGAATTGATGACACACTCGATGCATTGGTGGGGGCCAGGTGGTTCTCCACACTCGACATGAAGTCAGGTTTTCACCAGGTGGAGATGGCGGAAGAGGACAAGCCAAAGACTGCCTTTTCCTTCGGGCAAGGCCTGTGGCAATTCAATGTCATGCCCTTTGATCTCTGCAATGCCCCTGGTTGTTTCGAGCGTCTGATGGAGAGGGTATGGATGGCCTGCAGTGGAAGACGGCACTTGTTA
>NC_051429.1:5698857-5706357 GCF_015228065.2 Penaeus monodon
TTTATTGATGAGGGGGAAGAGCATCTTCGAACACTGTGAACATTTGTGCCCATCTTTCTAATCACCCCTGGTCAGTGACAGCAGTGCATTTGGATAAAAAGTATATGAGAATAAAACACATGTCATATCGAGTAAAACTTGATCAAACTTGACAAAACTACATATGAAGAATAACATACACAACACAAATCAGAAAAAAATAACTTTTAATATCTAAGATGCGTCTGGCTTATGGCTTATCCTTTGTATGTACTTTCATGTGCTTTACTAAATCCACTTTCAAAGCAAAGTTCTTATTGCAAAATTCACAGCTATATGGCTTCTCATTCATATGTACTCTCATATGCTTTATTTGTGTAGATTTATCTGAGAAAACTTTATTGCAAATGTCACAGATATGGTTTCTCCTGTGTATGAACTCTCATGTGCCTTACTAGATTACTTCTCATTGAGAAGGTTTTATTGCAAATGTTGCAGCTGAATGGCTTCTCTTTTGTGTGTACTCTTATATGTCTCACTAGACTAGCTTTCTGTGAGAAAACCCTTATTGCAAAACTCAGGTTGTATGGCTTCTCCTTTATATGTGCTCTCATATGTTGCATTTGCTTAGATTTATCTGAGAAGTCTTTATTGCAAACTATATATAGTATATATCATTCTCCTGTGTATGAACTCTCATGTGGATTACTTGACTATTTCTGTGTGAGAAGGCCTTATTGCAAATCTCACAGCTGTATGGCTTCTTCTTTGTATGCACTCTCATATGCCTTACTACATGACTTTCACATAGAAGGCCTTATTGCAAATCTCACAGCTGTATGGCTTCACTTTGTGTGTACTCTCATGTGGATTACTAGATTATATTTTTCTGGAAAGTTTTTATTGCAAATCTCACAGCTATACGGTTTCTCCTTCGTATGCACTCTCATATGCACTTATACATACTTTTTCACATAGAAGACCTTATTGCAAATCTCACAGCTGTATGTTTTCTTTGTGTGTAATCTCCTATGACTCGCTAGATTACCTCTATGCGAAAAGTTCTTGTTACAAATCTCACATTTGTATTGCTTTTCCTTTACATGTACTCTCATATAATTGCTACATTATATTTCCTTAAGAAGTCTTTGTTACAAATTTCACAACTGTATGGCTTCTCCTTGTATGTGTTCTAATGTGCTTTACAAGATAACTTCTCTCAGAAAATTTCTTACTGCAAGTGTCACAGCTATATGTTTTCTTCTTTGTATGCACTCTCATATTCTTCACCAGATTATGCTTCTGTGAGATGTACTTGTAAAATTCATAGCTGTTTGGTTTCTCCTCTGTATGCATTGTCATATGATTTAAAAAACTAGATTTATATGGAAAGGCCTTGTTGCAAATCTCACAGTTGTATGGCTTCCCCTCTGTGTGTACATCAACATGTTTTCCTAGATCGCTTTTGGATGGGAATGTCTTTTTGCAAATCTCGCAGTTGTATGGCTTTTCCTTTGTGTGGACTCCCATGTTAAAGTTGATGTGACTCTTTTGAGACACTTCCTTGCCAGACACCTCACAGAAAACATTTCCTTGTGGATTCCACTTTTAGTTGTGGTTCCTCCTTCAGTCTTTCCTCATACATCACTTGAACCCCATCTGATGAACACGTCTTCCCACAGTCCTTAACCCCAAATGGCACTTTTGACATGTCATTACAATCCTGAACCAAGTTACATGAGTCTTTTGCATGTGCCTCATGTCTTAGACCATGAAGTTATAAAAGAAATGACTTTCATGTATCACATTCAAGTTACACACATCATTTCTTGTTTCATCTCCATAGTCAAGCGTTTCCTCTTTAATTTCCAGGCATCTATCTTCGGCGAAATCTTAGCTGAGCTCTTCTTTGACGCCGACTCCAATGCCGACTATTTCCTCGCCCCTGAGTGGGGTCAAGGGCATCCCATCACCGAGGAAACTCATCATCACCCTGTGAACGGAAAATAGAACTAAAATAACAGAATGCTGTAACATCAATGCTAAAAAAAATTAATCTTAAGCACATATACATGACTGTACACAATATACATACATAAATATATATATATATATATATATATATATATATATATTATATATATATATATTATTATATAGATATATTATATATATATATATATATATATATACATATATATATATATATATATATATATTATATATCTAATTATATAAATATATATATATATATTATATATATATATATATTATAAGTATTATATATATAGTATATATTATATATATATATATATATATACAATAATATATATTATATATATATTATATATATATATATATCTATATAATATATATATATGCATATCTTAAGTATATCAAAATATTTATATATGGATATTAAATGATATTCCACAGTGTATATTCTATATATGATTTTTATACTATATATATATATATATATATATATATATATATATATATATATATATATATATATATATGTATGTGTGTATATATATAAGATAGAGAGATAGATAATAGTAGATAGATAGATAGATAGATAGATAGTATAGATAGTTTTTATAGATAAGATATATGATAAAATAAAATAGATAGATTAGATAGATAGATATAGTATAATAAAATATAAAATATATATTTATATACATATTAATATTAATCATATATACATATGTGCTATATATAAATAATTCAATATATATAAATAATACATAAATATATGCATATGTCTAACTATATATATGTATATATATAGAAATATATATATATAAATATATATAAATACATTTTCACACATAAATATTAATTCAACAAAACAAAATAAATGTATAAAACATAAAACTACTTATGTATAAAATACATATACACATTATTGAACCACAAAACAACACACGAACACACAAAAACCACACAACAACACACACACACACACCACACACACACACACACACACACACACACCACACATATATATTATATAATATATATTAATATATATAAAATAATATATATATATATAATATATATATAAAATAATACACAAATTATATTATTAAATATAAAATATATAAATATATATATATAATTTATAAAATATATATTTATATATTTTTTATATATATATTTTATATATAATATATATATATATAATATATATAAATAATTTTATATATTTTAAAAATCTGGGGTATAGTATATAATTAAAAAATATCAAATATAAAAATGTATATAAATTTTAAACAAAATTTAATAAATGTGTAAATGTAATAAAAAAATGTATAAATGCACAGATTTTAAAAATAAATATTTTTTTATGTTTTAAATTAAATACACAATTTTTATGAAGACACCACACACAAAACCACACACACCCCACACACACACACACACACACACACCACACCCAAAAAAAAATATATATATATATATATTATATTATAATAATATATATATATAAGGGGGTGTTGTGGGGGTGTGTGTTGGTGTGTGTGGTGGTGTGTGTGGTGTTTCTGTGTTTTTGTGTGTTATGCAATATTAATGTTATATATATATATATATATTTTATTATATATAAAATATATATAATTTTATATATTTTAATAAAAATAATTAAAAGCATAAATAATGGGAAAAAAAATTTTTTTATTTATTTACAAATAAGTATTTAAATATTGTATAAAGAGGCCCTACAAAATTTTTAAAAAAACAAAAGTATTATATATTTATTATAAATATATTTAAAATAATAAAATATATAATAATAATAGATATAATATAATATATATTTTTATTTCATATAATATTTTAATATATATATATATATAATAAAAAATAATTTTTATATTATAAAATATATATATTCCCTTTTATATATATATATAAATATATATATAATATTTTAAAATATAATATAATATATATATTTTATAGGGATAATTTTTATAACACATTTACTTCTTAAAATGTATTTGTAAATTTGTATGTATAAATAATTAATATTTTATATATATATATAAATTATAAATTTTAAAATTATATAATTTATATTATATTATTAAAGGGATATTTCATATAATATAAAAAATATAAAATATATTTTATATATATAATAATTTTATAATTAGATTATAATAATTAGGGATATTTTTAGGGAAAAAAACCCTTATTTTTTATTTATACACAGAGGGCATGTATTTCAAAAAAATATTTTTAAAATAAAATATTAATATATATATAAATATTATTTTATATATAATATATAATAACAATATAAATAAAAATTTAAAATAAATAAATATAATATATATATATATAAAATATATTTTGGGGGTGTGTGTGTGTGTGTTGTGGGTGTTTTGGTGTGGTTGTGTGTGTGTGTGTTGTAGTGTACACAAACACACATATACTGTGTATATGTGTCTGTAATAAAATACATAACACATGTCCAAAATGTATGTGTTTTTTATAATATAAGGATAATTATGACAATATCTAATACTAAAGTTTTTTCCCCTCTCCATACCTTTTTATAAAATTTTTTAAAAAATTATATTAAAAAATATATATTAAAATAAAATATATATATATTAAATATATATAAAATATATATATATATATATAATTATATATTTATTAAAATTTTATTAAATATTATTATATTTATTATATATATATAATATAATTTAAAATATTATATATTATATTTTATAAAAGATAATTGTAGTAAAATAATAAAAATAATAATAAAAAATAGATATATTAAATAGGGTAGTGGGTAGGGTTTAAAATACATTTTTTTTTTACAAAAAAAAATTTTAAAAGAAAATAAAAGATATTGAAAAATGATGAATTTGTTTATTTAAAAAAATTTTAATTTTTTTTTTTTTTAATAAATATATAATATTTAAAAAATATTCAAGTAAAAAAAATTTAATGTTCCCCTGTATTAATATATAAATTATATAATATATATATATATATATTATATATTATATATATATATATATATATATATAAATATATATAAGATTTTTCATACAGCAAAGACAGCTCTGCGTAGAGTTCTGACTTGTGTCTATGACGAGCCTGGATTGGTTTCTCACCAAAAGAGGTTTAATACCTATAGGTGATAGTCTATTATAGATGATTAGACATATTGGATCTGGTCAGAATTTCCTTAATAGTATGCCATGTAACATCTTGTAAATTTATTTTAGCCCAGCAGAAGGTCCAAAACAAAACACATGTATAATATTGTCCCAAACACACACACACACACACACATGTATATATATATATATATATATATATATATATATATATATATATATATATATATATATATATATAATAGTCCAAATTATTTATATAAACATATATTTTTTCATTTGAATAACTTATATAAATCAGAAAAAATCAGATCGTTGAATAATTCTCTCTCTCTCTCTCTCTCTCTCTCTTTCTCCCTACCCCCATCTCTCTCATTAAAATATGGTAAAGATTAATATATTTAAAATATATATACATATACATATACAAAATATAATATATATATATATATATATATATATATATATAATATATAATATAATTTTTATATATGTATATTTAATTATGTCAACACATATATTTCTAGATTAATCAAAAGAGATTAGAACACCGTGACTGCAAGGAAGAGTACATATTTGACAAAAACCAATGCATCAAATGGAAAATGGAAAATGGCCTGAAACTAAAAATGGCCTGAAACACAAATGGCCTGCAACTAAACCCACATAAAACTCAATATATATTCATAGATAGTCGGCAGAACATATCTAGAATTCCCAATGACAAACCATAGTTTTAAAGGCTTCTAAAACAAACTGAGCGCTTCGGGAAATTATCTAACAGATTCAGATTTTTGACCCACACTTTTGAAAAATAAAGAAAGGAGAGGGTACCCGGGTATATCTTAACCACATAAGAAATCAAATCACTACTGAAACTAGAATCATGGTTGTGCAAACTCTAGCCCTATGCATAATTAACTATTGATCAAGAATTTTGGGGATCAACTAAAGACAAACACACGCACATATACATTTGGTGTTGTTATATAATATATATATTATATATAATATTAATTTTTTTTTTATATATATTATAAAATATAATGCTAAAATGTACATATTGGGTATATATATAAATTTACGTGTATTCAATATAATTGTAGGTATATACATGCATACTTAAAAATAAAAACATATTTTATATAATAATAATATATATATAAAATTATATATAATATATAATATATATATATTATATATATAAATGTAAATATATTAAAAATAATACATATCAACATGAATATAAATATAGGATATATCCCAAAACAAAAAATACATTAAAAGCATATGTAAAAATATATATATATATATTATAATATATATATATAAAAATTTTTTAAAAAATATATCTATATATATATATATATTTAAATATAATAATAATATAAAAATATATATATATAATATTATATATATGCAAAATATGATAAATACATTACTGATCTGAAAGGGGTACATATAAATAAATAAAATTGTATATCCCTGTAAAAATTTTCGTCTCTCTCTCTCTCTCTCTCTCTCTTCTTCTCTTTTTTATAAATATAATAATATATATTTTATTTTAATATATATATGTAATTGAATACAAATTATATATTATATATAAAAATATATATATATAATATATATATTATATATTATATATATAATATATATTATAATTATGAAATTTGTATGTGAAAAATATATATATATAAAAATATATATAAAATTATTATATATATAATATAATATATTATAATAGAAATTGTATAATATATATAATTTTTATATATATATATATATATATATTTTTTGGTGTGTGTGTGTGTGTGTGTTGTGTGTGTGTGTGTGTTGTTTGTGTGTGTAGTGTGTGTGTGTGTGGTGTGGTAGTGTGTGTTATGTATACGGATATGTGCACATATATGTATTATGTGTATAGATGAGTATTATTTTTTAATAACAAAAATTGATATTACAACAACATAAAATCGTATTTTTCAACCCCCGAAAATTAGGTTTTCCGAGCTCTCCCCACGGCCCCTTTTTTTGTGAGTCCAATACTCTTAAATGGCCAGCGGACCCTTTTGTCGCTGCTTTGACTTAAAAAAACCTTATGCTTCATAGTAAACCGTAATATTTGACAAAATGAGCTTCGCCATTTAAAAAACAGCTGGCCTTTCGCCTCTGTCCTAACTTTTCTTCATGGAGCTTGTCTCCGCGGGCTGCGCGTCTCCGCGTCACGGTCTCGGCGTTACGCGTTTCCCCTCTCCCCTCCAATCTCCTGTCCCGCCCCCCTCAGGGGATACGAGTTAAGATATTTTTTTTGGCCCAATATTAGTTTTGACTAAGAACCATTAAATGAATGTATACTTTTTCTAGTATTTTA
>NC_051429.1:5713857-5715237 GCF_015228065.2 Penaeus monodon
AATTTCAGAAGCTGTTAATGTCTCTTATATTATTGGTAGCATGATTCCATGGGTCCACGTATTTCCATTTGGGCATGCCCCTGTATAGGTATTCGATATCTTAACAGAAAGTGAATTTACTTTACGTGTCTGGACACCTGATGTGTTCCCTACAGTTTGCAAGGTCATTAACCATTTTGGGTAATTCCCATGAATGAGTTGTAAATGAATACACGTGTCATAGCTGCATTTAGAATGGACTTTTAACCTTCTTCATTTTTTGATATGTGGGGTGATGTGATCAAGTTTACTAATATTACATAGTGCAACTATGGCAGCAAAGTTTTGTAATTTTAGCAATTTTTGCATCTGGGTTTTGTTAGTTGATCCCCAAATGTTTGAAAAATAGTTAATTATGCTTAGAGCTAGAGTTTGCACAACCATGATTCTAGTGATTAAGTGATTAAGATATACCAGGGTACACACTACCTTCCGTGTATTTT
The DNA here is from genome assembly GCF_015228065.2 of Penaeus monodon. Lineage (NCBI taxonomy): Eukaryota > Metazoa > Arthropoda > Malacostraca > Decapoda > Penaeidae > Penaeus > Penaeus monodon. Next base: position 5,714,340 of record NC_051429.1, read on the forward strand.
GTCAACGTGTGGTTCAAATGTCATGAATCTGTCTAGATTATTCACTGAAGTGCTCGATTTGATATAGCAGCCTTCAAATTCTATGGTTGTTTCATTGGGAATTCTAGCTATGTTCTGCCGACTACCTATGAATATACATTGAGTTTTATGTGGGTTTAGTTTAAGGCCATTTGTGTCAAAATATAATTTTGCTTGTGTAAAAGTATGTTGGGTGTTTCTTATTAACGTATTTAAGTTGTTTACTGAGTCTCTATGACGAAACTGTGAACCATCGACGTACTGCACTAGGAGGCAGTTATGGGCTATTGTTGATAAATCATTATGAAAATTGTAAATAGGATCAGACCTAAAATAGAGCCTTGCGGAACACCAAAAGGTACTTGTTGTTTTGATGACATATCATTATTGATTCTTACCAATTGGGTCCTTGTATCTAAACTTTTAAACCAAAAGGTATCAATTTTATGACTGACTAATTTAAGGAGAATTTCATGGTTGACACTATCAAAAGCCTTAGAAAGGTTTCATAATGTGAGCAAATTTACCTGATTTGTTATTATAAATCTCATCAGTAATTTGTAGTAAAGCTGTTTAAGTAGATAACTTATTTCTAAAACCATGTTGTCTTTTTGATAATAAATTATTGGCCTCCAGGAAACTCATTAGTTGATTTGCTACAATTTTTTCAAGAATTTTGGATAATATAGGGAGTATAATAATAGGGTGATAATTATTTACATTGTCTGTATTCCCTGATTTGAAAATTACTATACCATGTTTCCAGAGCGACAAAAAGACACCAGTAACCAGAGAGCTGTTAATAATTATCATCAAATAATGTACAGTTGCCCAAAGGCGGAAAACCCGCTCTTTTTCTGATACTAAGACGAAGCACCCC